>NW_020229414.1:2464635-2757369 GCF_003227725.1 Camponotus floridanus
AATTTTCAACGACCCAGGTAGAATGAAACTCATGACGTCATCATGATTTTATTTATCATTATCGTAAAAGTTACCTGAACAAAAATGATTAAAAAGTGAGTCCAAGATGACAGAAAGAATCAAATTTTTAAGTTCGATAATCGCATTATATAATTTTAAAAAGACTATGTTGCTTAAATATAGTTAAAATATACATGAATAATTAAATAAACAAGCAATTGCGTAATATATATGAAAATGATATTGTGATTGATTCTTCAGATTTCATACGCGAAGTATATATATTCTCCAACAGAGTTCGCTAGAATTGTTTAATATCAAAAATAAGTTACCAAAAGTATATCAAAGGAGATTATGATTTTTCTAAAATAACTTTTAAGTGACGTCATAATGATGTCATTATGAGTTTCATGTTCTACCTGGGGAGGTATGCAATATAACGATTTGATATTTATTTTGATCGTAATTAAATTATCGTATTTTAAATTTAAAAAATATCCTCTTAAAAGAGCGAATTAAATTCAAAAAATAAAGTCCAGACGAAAGACACACGTAACACGCGTTTCATATACGTTCGATCCTATCCAAGGACGGCAGTGGACTGAATTTTCACACTCGAGATTATGTTTATAATTCGCTAAAGTACGATGTGACGTGTTGTGTTTACATATCTCGATACTCTCTTTTCGACACTCGTCATATTTGACGTTGATTTACAAACAATATTTATTCTCACGATTCAAGATTATCGTAACTCGAGTGGTAAAAGAGCTCAAGAACGAGATAAATAATTCTTATGAAAGTTATACATTGTGTGGTAATGTAATAATAATTATATCAGTTTTAGCATTAATTATTTAATAGATATTGCTACGCGTTTGTTTAATATTTAGAGATAAACTTACGTGATATATTCTCTCGTTCTCTGTATTTAACGCGCCCTGTTTGACGCTATTTTCACTTCGAAGCGATGATTCGCATAGTGATTGATAGCGTTAAATTCGATTCTCGTAGTACAAAACAAACTCGAAATTCCGAAACTGATATCAATCCTGACGGAAGTCAAGAAGTTTAGTTATATTTTCATAGTCATTTACAAATATGTTACGCACGGTTATTTGGACGTTTGTGAGATATCGCGATCGATTTTCGTAAATATTCAAGAAACGAAATGATCGATGGGATTAATACTGTCAAATTATTAGGGACACAATCATATTAGAAGATATTATAAGAATCATTTATCCAATTACATTTAAATTTCTTTATGCTTTCATGTCATTAAGAATAAATTATGTTTGTAATTATATAAGCATGTGACGTAACAGTTCAATTCAGTCAGACATCTAATAAAGTTAGATGACAGTTAAGATAATTTGACAAATTGAATTAATTCCGTAAAGAATATTAAACATACGAATAAAATAAATTGGCGAGACTAAATATTGTGTATATACATACGTGTTTCGAATCTCCTCAGGCGATGAGTGGAGGGGGGGAGAGACACTGGCACATATTCTATTTATCTATAGTCGATACGTTATCCGCACGAGGTCGCAGCTCTCGGCGACACGTCACCGACCAAGCTGTCAGTCATATTTAACGTCGCGTCAGCGCAAGGTCGAAGTGATACTATCGTGCTACGCATTCCTCTTATTTCTGTGGAATCCGCGAAGCATCGTTAAAAAGTGTTACTCAAATTAAGAATAAATATCACGTATGTAATTGATCTATTCCAAATTTTAATCGTACCCACGTGCATATCTTGCGTAACGAAAGACATATTAATCTGAAACGTGACGGGACGCGTCGATACGTTACCCGCGTGAAGTTGCGCGTTATCGACGAAGCAGTCGGCCATATTCAGTCAAGATCGAGACAACGTCGTGATAACGTCGTGCTGCGCGTTTCTCGTGTTTCACACTTCTCTAAAGTGTATCGCGCGTGCGAGTGTGAGCGGGATTATCAGACAAGGTGATCGATGTGTTAATCAAGTAGTTAAATACTCCGTTAATTCGCGTTCGTTGGCAGTATTTTTCCGATGTTCGCGAGTGCGAGTGCTGGAGAAAGTGAATTGTCCAAGAGGCAGCGGTCCGAAGTTGGCGCCGGAACAGCTGATGTATCACAGCGCCGATGTACCCAGTTGGTAAGTAAAATTTATTTATCGCACACACATTCACACGCGTTGAAGGATCAGATGAGATTGCGCGTTCTGATTTTTTTTCAGATTTTTTTAATCTTCGCAAAAACAAAATAGAAACGAATGATTTTCTTAATCCTCGCGAAAAATAGAAATGAACGACGTGTCATATTTCTGATCGTTACGCGTGTATAATTTTTTACACACAGCTGCTCTTCTTTTGTATCTTAAAATATACATATATGATTTATTATTGACATTGGAAGCGTATACAGAGTTAGTGTCGATATACAAAAGAATGATTCTCGCATGCTCGATAATAAATTAAGATTGCAATGATGTAGTTTAATAGTAATAATAATAAATGAACACACATCACACATATCGGAAGAAGATGTAATAGCATAATATTCCCCTAGAATAAGAATACTCTCTAGCAACACCGTGTCGATACATTAATAGCCATAATTAGGACGACGGGCGTAGTTGTGGAAAAAAAAAAGAAAATGAAAAATCGCGTTAAAGAACGCACATGCTTAATGATTAATGCTACAATAAATAATAATGAGTCTATATCGCGTCAAGTATATGCGAAGTATATCGAAGGGACTATATCGTAATTGGCGACATCCCCTTTGCTTTCCCGGTTAAAAAATTTAGACGATAATTTTTGAAAAAGGATACATAATCTATAAACAATTCTTCGTCAACTTTGACATCCCAGGTAGAACATGAACTCATAATGACATCATTATGACGTCATCATGATTTTATTTATCGCTTAAAAGTGACCTAAACAAAAATGATTAAAAAATGAGTCAAAGATGACAAAAAGAATGATAAATTTTTAAGTTCAATAATCGCATTATATAATTTTAAAAAGATTATGTTGCTTAAATATAATTAAAATATACATGAATAATTAAATAAACAAGTAGTTGCGTAATATATATATAAAAAATGATATTATTATGATTGATTCTTAAGATTTCATACACGAAGTATATATATTCTTCAACAGAGTTCGCTAGAATTGTTTAATATCAAAAATAAGTCACCAAAACATTGTCCAAAGTATATCAAACGAGATCATTATGATATCATGATTTTTCTAAAATGACTTTTAGGTGATTTTTAGGTAACTTTTAGTACGTCATAATGATGTCATTATGAGTTTCATGTTCTACCCGGGATACAATAGCGCGATTTGCGAAGCATTTTGCCCGCGTGAATTATTTCCGAGAAGGGGAGAGAATCGGCAATCGCGATGAATATTAATTATCATAGAAACAGCAGTAACAATACGACAACAATCCGGACTGGCAAGATGCTCGTTTTCCCTCAAACGCATTTTCCGCCATAGAAATTTAGCGTTTCGGATCGGCTGTCACCCGAGCTCACGTAAATTATTTCTCTATCGCGTCGCGCGTCTAGAGTTTCGAATGATCGATACAGATCTCGATCGATCGGAATTTGTCGAACGATTATTAAATACTTGGAGACGACACATGATAAATGAACATGTACAGCATTTGTCGCTTCCGAATTCGGAAAAAATACGAGCGAAATTATCTCGTCGAGTGATTTTTTTCCTCGCTTTTTCTCTCTTTTTTTTTTTCTCTCTCTCTCGCATCGTGCTAGCCCCATCTGTTTTAATAGAGATAATTTTTCGGCTCCTCCGTCGGCTGGCCGCACACTCCGTGATACTTTTTCGTGACGAGACTCCTGCTACGGCAATTCTCGATCTCCAGGAAGCACTCGTTGCTATACGTCATGCCATCGGTGCCGCATACGGGATCGTAATAAGGCGGACAGATCTTTTGACAGCCGCGAAACAGGAAGCCTTGGACGCATCTCTTCATAGGTACCACGTACACGTGTTTCCTAAAATGGAAATTATTTATTAATTGCTTATTTTCCCTCGCTATTTGAGGTGGAAATTTTTTAAATTAAAAATTAAATTAAATTTTTAAAATTTCCATTTATTTTTTTAAATTAACATTAAATCAAGGGGAGGAAAGAGGAAGACCAAAGTTAAGCTTAATTGGTTAAATTCGAGCTTAAACTCGCTTCGCGCGTTAAAGAGCAATTGCATGATTCGTGAGTTGAACGATTTGGATCAGTACTCGTGTCGCGAATTGTCCCGAATATTTTCATAATTTCCGAGTATTAGTTTCTTTATTTGACGTACGATGGACATTCGGTGAGTGTTAGAAAGCAATCGAGAATAGAAAATGACTCCTTTGAGGATATAGGCCGCGCGAAGGCGTCGATAATTTCTACTTTCGAAATTGCACGGCGATTGTGTCCAATTGACGTTCGCGAAGTAGGATACTTTCCTCTCGCGTACTTGAACGGGCACGAGAACATCCTGCTGGTACACGTACCGATAGTTTATTATTTTCGTGAAAAAGAAAGAAAAAAAAAGTAATGAAACGGTTCTCCAGCTGAATCGAATAAACGGCCTTTCATCGCACGCGATACTATTAACTCGAATTAATCATTTCTCGGAGTTTCTTAGACAATCTTTTCCCCTCTTCAGAAATGTATTCCGACGTAATGAAAGTTTCCATGCATGGAAAGTATTATGCATATGGGAGAAAAAGCTACTATTGCGGTCAATGAAATTACACGCGCGACACGAAACATGCCGCTCTCTCTAGACTTTTTTTAAATAAATAGGAATAATTTAATTTGAATGTTAATAAGTAGCCTCTCAGCTGAGCTACTTTTAGCAAAGTAATCAAATTTTTATATTGCGGTAGAATTTTTTTGTGCTGTATAAAATGGGAATAAAAGTTGTATGCTTGAAGTTAAGATACGATTATTGAGACAATTTAATTGCTTTTCTTAATAATGAAAGATTCAATTGGGGCAATAATTGAAAAGAAAATTTAATTAAAATGCTTATTTTGCAATTTCATTCGTAATCTATAGAATTTTAAATAAATCTAAATATTTTACAAAACGAAATACGAGTTTTAAATGCAATCTTTTTCTCGAGACTACATATTTTGTTTGTCTTTTTATATCTTTTACTATTAACGATTTCATTTATTTGCTATTATTTATCGTTCGCTCGAAAGTTGCTAGAGCAGATATTATTAATAAAAAAAAATGTGATCAGATTTTCTCGAGAATCAGGGGTTTAATTGTTTAAAAGGGCTCGCTGTAATTTTACTCAAACAAAAAACTCCGGTATATTGTGCAAATAAAATGCTTGAAATGCGGTCAGGCGGCTTACCCGCAATTGTCCCTCTTCATCTCGCACTCGTTGCGATAGAGCTTATTATCGGAGCCGCAAACAAACTGACGTTCCCCGCTGCAGATCTGGTTGCAGAGCGCGGTGGTGCGACAATGTTGCGCCGGAACTTGAACCACCCTCTGGCCGCAAGTCTCCCGCCGCAGATGGCAAAGGGACCTATAAATGCATACGAGATGACGCACCAGTGAACGCGTAAACTTGGAGGGATTGGCCGCTGTTTGATCCTTTCGCGATTTTTTCTTTTTTTTTTTTCATTATATTCGAGTCGCATTTAATCTCTAAAAGAATTTTACACTCAAACCCGTTTAAATATTTAGAAAATATTGCATTCGATATAACCAGGTATAATATCATGGATTTTGCGATCGTTTTATTTGAAAAAAAAAGCAACTCTGAAATTTAAATTGATGAAGAGCAAGTTTTGGAAAGGGTCCAAAGTCTTTTGTCGGTCTCTAATGAACGGCCACTTTGTGGTGGATCGCGCTCCTAAAATCGTGGAACGGACTTTCTGGAATCCGAATAACATTCTTAATCACCGATAAACGTTGCCATCGCTTCCACAAACTGGTTCCTCGGGTACTTGGGCGCAATCTTCGGGGCACTGTTCGGTCTCCTTCAAGGTCGTGCACTCCCCAACGTGAGCCAATTGGATACCCTTTCTAAAAACGCATCAAATATTGAAAAAGAGTTAGCTGGTCTACGGTTGATCGGACGTTCGCAACGAGTTCGAAAACGATAAACGATCACGTTGGAAGGATTATCGTATCTTGATATTTGAAAAGCAAATTGGTCATTATTCCTGAGAGATGAAGACAACTTACAAACAAACCGCTACGTTCAAATGGCACTGATTTGGATAGGTATTCGCATCGCTACCGCAAACCGGATCCACCTCGCTTCCGCATCTCAGCTGTTGCTTCATGCATTTCGTTAGCCGAGCCCGACACTTCTCGAAGTCAACTACCGTTATCTTCCTTCTTGCATGCCTGTCGATTATTAATACTTTGCTAAAGATTCGTGACCGGCGATCGATTACTCGTGACAAGGAAGCACGAGCAATTTTTACTTATCCAGGAGAAGCAGCGCTGATGATGAATACACACCCGCAGTTTAGCATTTGCATCTCGCATTCGTTCCTGTATATGTTCCCATCCGATCCGCAGACCGATACCTCCGCCTCGTTTTTGCAATCCAAGGGACACGCGTTGCTTCCGGACGTTCGTTCCCGAGATATGCAGAATGACATTGGAACTTCGAAGACGTGTTTCCTGGAAAGCACGCTTCGATTAACATCATAGAACTTGACGAGAGTTTCGCGATCCAATTAATAAAATTTCGATGTAAAAAGTCACAATAGGATTATAAAATTCCGAGCTACTCGTTGAAGGAAAAATCAGGATGTCGAGAAACTTTAAGTCACGTATATCAGACTTTACATCCCGCATCAAATCGCATGTAATATTTAGAGAGAAATCTCGGTGGAGGGAGGAACGAAGGGCAACTCGAGTGTTCTTTAAATTACACAAGGGGAGATACACTCTTATAACACAAAGAGTATACGAAAAAAAGCGATTCTTGAATGATCAAGTGGAAGGAAAAAAATAGGGAACGCGGGGTAAAGTAGGATTACGAGATCCCGCGAAATCTCTGCAAGAGAGAAAGTCCCTCGGGGACGATCTTGGTCGGTCGTACTTGGTCGGATCCGCAGACTTACCCGCAGTTCTTCGCCCGCATTTTGCAGGTGTTCGAGTACAAAATACCGTCGCTACCGCAGGCAGGCTTGGCACCACGCCAGCACGATTCACGACAATGTCTTGTGGTCTGGCAGTGCTTCTTATTCGTACGCACGACGCCTTGGCTGTGAAGGGAAAAAGTCAAAATCGTTTTGCGGCCGGGGACTAGCTTTATGTTAGAATAAACTCTTCCTTCCCGCAGGGTAGTTACGTTTTACGAGATTACACTGAGAAAAAAATCTGGTTGCATCAATTAAATTTCTGGTAGATTCAATCAGTATGTCTGTTGGAAAATGGAATCAGAATTCTTGTAGGAATTACCAGATGAATCTGATTAATTTCTTCTGTTAAATTTATCAAATTTTTGGATTAATAATACTAAACTCACCAGCACCGAGTCGTCTAAAATTTTTTCCATCTAATCTCAAAAGTCTGTTTAATATTCTGAATTTTCATTAAATTATTTTAAGTTCAGTTTTTGGTAGATTCAATCAGTATGTCTGTTGGAAAATGGACGAATCGGAATTCTTGTAGGAATTATCAGATGAATCTGATTAATTTCTTCTTGTTAAATTTATCAAATTTTTGGATTAATAATACTAAACTCATTAGCACCGAATCGTCTAAATTTTTTTCCATCTAATCTCAAAAGTCTGTTTAATATTCTGAATTCCAACACGATTATTGCATAAATTCAATCCAGATTATTCAATAAATTATTTTAAGTTCAGTTTTTGATAGATTCAATCAGTATGTCTGTTGGAAAATGGACGAATCAGAATTCTTGTAGGAATTACCAGATGAATCTGATTAATTTCTTCCTGTTAAATTTATCAAATTTTTGGATTAATAATACTAAACTCACCAGCACCGAGTCGTCTAAAATTTTTTCCATCTAATCTCAAAAGTCTGTTTAATATTCTGAATTTTCATTAAATTATTTTAAGTTCAGTTTTTGGTAGATTCAATCAGTATGTCTGTTGGAAAATAGACGAATCGGAATTCTTGTAGGAATTACCAGATGAATCTGATTAATTTCTTCCTGTTAAATTTATCAAATTTTTGGATTAATAATACTAAACTTATTAGCACCGAATCGTCTAAATTTTTTTCCATCTAATCTCAAAAGTCTGTTTAATATTCTGAATTCCAACACGATTATTGTATAAATTCAATCCAGATTACTGAATAAATTAAATTCAGTTTGTTAGAAAACAGTGCACTGAAAAAAAAATCTGGTTGCATTAATTAAATTTCTGGTAGATTCAATCAGTATGTCTGTTGGAAAATGGACGAATCAGAATTCTTGTAGGAATTACCAGATGAATCTGATTAATTTCTTCCTGTTAAATTTATCAAATTTTTGGATTAATAATACTAAACTCACCAGCACCGAGTCGTCTAAAATTTTTTTCCATCTAATCTCAAAAGTCTGTTTAATATTCTGAATTTTCATTAAATTATTTTAAGTTCAGTTTTTCGTAGATTCAATCAGTATGTCTGTTGGAAAATGGACGAATCGGAATTCTTGTAGGAATTACCAGATGAATCTGATTAATTTCTTCCTGTTAAATTTATCAAATTTTTGGATTAATAATACTAAACTCATTAGCACCGAATCGTCTAAATTTTTTTCCATCTAATCTCAAAAGTCTGTTTAATATTCTGAATTCCAACACGATTATTGCATAAATTCAATCCAGATTATTCAATAAATTATTTTAAGTTCAGTTTTTGATAGATTCAATCAGTATGTCTGTTGGAAAATGGACGAATCGGAATTCTTGTAGGAATTACCAGATGAATCTGATTAATTTCTTCCTGTTAAATTTATCAAATTTTCGGATTAATAATACTAAACTCACCAGCACCGAGTCGTCTAAATTTTTTTCCATCTAATCTCAAAAGTCTGTTTAATATTCTGAATTTCAACACGATTATTGCATAAATTTAATCGAGATTATTCAATAAATTATTTTAAGTTCAGTTTGTCAGAAATTAAACTGATAAACAGTGTTGCAAGAAGAGGATGCAGCTCAAAGACACACAATCAGAGAGCTAGCGTCCTCTTTTTGGCACTACTGCTCGTAAGAGAAAAACAAATATACTTTGGATTTAATGTTAATACTAGTTTCTCTATATACATTTCATAGCAAATATTTAATACGAGGAAAGTTCAGAATGGCTTGCCTAGCGGCAAGTAAAGAAGTTAATGCAACAAGAAATTTTATAGATTCAACCAGAAAATACTAACCAAGTCCTTATAGTAAAATCTATTAAACGTTCTAGTTATAAAAAATCGAGCCTTATCATGATAACTAGAAATTCTTGTTTGATTTAACCAAAATACCTTCAATCATATACGTCTTGTTGATACAATCAAACGATTTTTCTCAGTGTAAGTGTATTTCTTCGAACTTGTCATCGGTTTTAAATAAAGAAAAATTTCGAGATTTGTATTTCTCGATGAAAAAATTTTTAAAATAAATTAAAAATGCGTAATTTTTGCTTTAAAATTTTGAGTTTAAAATTTTCTACTTTGCTTCGCTTGTATAGATTCATTTAATTTCTATTTATGCACTTTTTAGTTTTAACAATCTAAATTTTTAATACAGAAGATAATATTTTGTTTACAGTTGTTTGCAGTAATAATTTTGTTTGTAACCAAAGCTATATAAAAATATATATAGCATTTGAAAAAATTGTACTGTCACTGTCATATATATATATATATATATATATATATATATATATATCATATATAAAATTGTCATATAAAATTATAATATATATATATATATATATATATATATATGTATATAAATTGTAATAAATATATATATATATATATATATATATATATATATACATATATATGTAATGTAAAATTGTACAATAAATATCACAAACGATTTTTCTCAGTGTAAAAACGGTAAAAACACCGTCTATTGAATTATGATTTGTGAGGAATCGGTAATATTTTAACATGGAAAACATAAAAAATAGATACGAGTAGGGGAATTTAATTTTGCGGGCGAGGAAGAGAATTTTAAAAAATTTTAAAAAATTTTAAAAATCACTCAGCCCGAAAAAATCGACTCTTGACTCACCCGCAAGTGAGCAGCTTCATTTGACACGTGGACTTGTAGACGTTTCCGTCGCTTCCGCAAACCGGTCCGTCGAGAGGCGCGTAGTCGCACGAGACCGGGCAGTTCTCCCTGTGGGCCGAAATATTGTTACACGGCCCGAGGTGAGACAGCTCGATCCCAACCCGGCAGATCTCCACCCTGAGCATGCACTTGTTGAGGTAGGTACGCCCATCGGTGCCGCACACCGGATCCTGATCGCCTGGGCAGCGGTGCTCGCACTTGCTACCGGATGACCTCAGGCAAGCCGTCTTGTCCGTGACCACGGTTACGCCTAAATGAGCGACACGGCGACGGCAAAATAATGAGATACGCAGATAGATTTCGCGCGGTCATCAAGCGCGAAACGAGATCCTCGCGGATATGTGCAAGTGTGCGTGTACAAGATCCCTATCTCTCTCTCTCTCTCTCTCTCTTTTTCTCTCTTTCTCTCTCTTTCTCTCTCTTCCTCTCGTTGATTCGCGAACGAACAAATCACCCGATGCTACTCGAACGCATAAATAGTTCGTTTCGACGCTCTAGGAGATCGCGATTCGTTTTGCGCAAGGATGCATAATTTATCGCCGTCATCTATTTCGCGCGAAAGAAACGGATCCTCGTTACCATTGACCGTTGCTATCGCGAAGGAGGGGAAAGGGGGATACGACATGATACGTACTCTTTATCGCGCGAGATCGGCGAATGAAGGTCGCGCTATTTCCGCGATTGTAATTGAAAAGCTCGCTCATTTAATCGAGAAAAATATATTCTTATGATTTAAGATTTAATTTTCTTGAATGGAAAAGAAACAACATTAGATCGAAAATAACATTTTTAAATCAAAGATTATAATTTTCTTAAAGTAGAATTAAATAATTATATATTCTCGAGGTGACAATTACAATATTAAAATAAGACTATAAAATTGTTGAAATTTAAAATTATTAAATTCTTCTAAGAAGATTATAAATTGTTGCGTATATACGAAACAATGAACGCATTAGTTTAAGTATATAAGTTTTGATTTGACACATTTTTTTGTGTGTATAAGCTTATGGGAAAAAAGGGCATTCTTGTTTTGAAAATATATTTAGTTTTAATATGGAAATCTTGAAATGAGATTTTATCGCGTTAATTAAAGAAAAATGTAATTGTTTGAATAATTGCTTACTTGAATGAAGTCATTTTATATAGTTCAATCGAGAAAAATATATTTTTATGATTTAAGATTTCATTTTCTTGAATGGAAAAGAAACAACATTAGATCGAAAATAACATTTTTAAATCAAACATTATAATTTTCTTAAAGTAGAATGAAATAATTGTATATTCTTGAGGTGACAATTACAATATTAAAATAAAACTATAAAATTGTTGAAATTTAAAATGATTAAATTCTTGTAAGAAGATTATAAATTGTTGCGTATATATGAAACAATGAACGCATTAGTTTAAGTATATAAGTTTTGATTTGACACATTTTTTTGTGTGTATAAGCTTACGGGAAAAAAGGGCATTCTTGTTTTGAAAATATATTTAGTTTTAATATGGAAATCTTGAAATGAGATTTTATCGCGTTAATTAAAGAAAAATGTAATTGTTTGAATAATTGCTTACTTGAATGAAGTCATTTTATATAGTTCAATCGAGAAAAATATATTTTTATGATTTAAGATTTCATTTTCTTGAATGGAAAAGAAACAACATTAGATCGAAAATAACATTTTTAAATCAAAGATTATAATTTTCATAAAGTAGAATTAAATAATTATATATTCTTGAGGTGACAATTACAATATTAAAATAAGACTATAAAATTGTTGAAATTTAAAATTATTAAATTCTTGTAAGAAGATTATAAATTGTTGCGTATATATGAAACAATGAACGCATTAGTTTAAGTATATAAGTTTTGATTTGACACATTTTTTTGTGTGTATAAGCTTATGGGAAAAAAGGGCATTCTTGTTTTGAAAATATATTTAGTTTTAATATGGAAATCTTGAAATGAGATTTTATCGCGTTAATTAAAGAAAAATGTAATTGCTTGAATAATTGCTTACTTGAATGAAGTCATTTTATATAGTTCAATCGAGAAAAATATATTCTTATGATTTAAGATTTAATTTTCTTGGAAAAGAAACAATGTTAGATCGAAAATAACATTTTTAAATCAAACATTATAATTTTCTTAAAGTAGAATGAAATAATTGTATATTCTTGAGGTGACAATTACAATATTAAAATAAGACTATAAAATTGTTGAAATTTAAAATGATTAAATTCTTCTAAGAAGGTTATAAATTGTTGCGTATATACGAAACAATGAACGTGTTAGTTTAAGTATATAAGTTTTGATTTGACACATTTTTTTGTGTGTATAAGTTTACGGGAAAAAAGAGCATTCTTGTTTTGAAAATATATTTAGTTTTAATATGGAAATCTTGAAATGAGATTTTATCGCGTTAATTAAAGAAAAATGTAATTGCTTGAATAATTGCTTACTCGAATGAAGTCATTTTATATAGTTCAATCGAGAAAAATATATTTTTATGATTTAAGATTTAATTTTCTTGAATGGAAAAGAAACAATGTTAGATCAAAACAATGTTAGATCAAAACAATGTTAGATCGAAAATAACATTTTTACAATTTTCCCGTAAGCTTATACACACAAAAAAATGTGTCAAATCAAAACTTATATACTTAAACTAACGCGTTCATTGTTTCGTATATACGCAACAATTTATAACCTTCTTAGAAGAATTTAATCATTTTAAATTTCAACAATTTTATAGTCTTATTTTAATATTGTAATTGTCACCTCAAGAATATAAAATTATTTAATTCTACTTTAAGAAAATTATAATCTTTGATTTAACAATGTTAGATCGAAAATAACATTTTTAATCAAAGATTATAATTTTCTTAAAGTAGAATTAAATAATTATTATTCATGAAGTGACAATTACAATATTAAAATAAGACTATAATATTGTTGAAACTTAAAATTATTAAATTCTTCCAAGAAGATTATAAATTGTTGCATATATACGAAACAATGAACGCGTTAGTTTAAGTACATAAATTTTGATTCGACACTTATTTTTTTTCTGTGTACTAATGGACTCGCGCGCTATTCTTTTACGGTCGATTCATTTGCAAAACGGGATACGAAATCGCTTGCAGTGCGATACATGTCCGCGACAGACGTCTCTCGGAAAGAGAGAGAGATTATAATCTCACGGCTAGCGAACCGGAGCACGTGTATACGATGTATTCATGTGTGCGTGTGTGGTGTACTGCATACAACTGTTATAATTAAAAGTATATCTTACCTTTTCCGCACATCTTCTTCCGCATTTCACACTGCGACGCGTATATGATACCGTCGCTGCCGCAAACGGGTTCGCCGCTCGGCGGACATACCCTGGGACACGCACCGGATGCGTAATCTGCGTGAAAGATCAAGGATTAAATTAATAGACTCGTCAACAATAATTGCGTAAAAGCGATAATTGTAATCGAGACTCGACACCGCTCGCTACGGGATCGTAACGACGTCATTACAATCGCGTATATTATATATTCCCCGCGTAAATTGAATATTCTCGCATTTATTATAAATGCGTACCACTGGCCCGAGTACTGTTAGAAAAGTGAAGTTTAAGCGTCAACGGTACTCCGGTTAAAAGAGAAAGAAAGAGGTGTAATAACATTTACTGTTAGTCGCTTCGTTTTGTTACGAGCGCCTATTATTATAATGATTTAATTGCAATAATAGTGCTTAAGCTTATATGTATTTTCGCATTTATTAAGAAACTCAGCGTGTTGCGAAAAATTTTAGAAGATGATTCTTTGTCGAAAATTAAGGCGAGTTTTTCATATAAATATAAACTTCTACATCCCTCTCTGTAGAATTGCACTCCTTCAAAAATAGGAGTAAAAAGTTAGGTTTTTATTTTTTAGATCTTTAGGTTTTTATTATAATTTTGTTTTTGTTCCAATTTTTCAAACATTTATTCTAATTTTATTTTAAAATTTAACTTCTCGTAATTCAAGACCTATGCTATTTAACATCGTACCATGCATGATAACGTGTTTGATTTTCTTTCTTGAAAACTACTGATTTTATGAAAAACACACTGAGAAAAATTGTTTAATCTCGGAGCTGGCAAGACGTGGCCCCCGATCTTCGCGGGATGAAATTAATGAATCGCGAGTTCGTTTCTTCCTCGCGTACGCTTGTCATTCGCGAACTTTGGTAAAATAATCAGATATCGAGGAATTTTTCGTAGGAAAAATTGCGAGAAAGAATTCCATTGCAACAATAACAGATTTCCTTCTTCTTCTAGTGAATGAACTTAAAGTGTTGACATTTCTTCCCGCGCGAATCTAAAGTTTTCAGAGATCCCGCACTGAGTTTATAAGTTTAATTTCTAACAAACTGAATTTAAAATAATTTATTCAATAATCTGGCTTGAATTTATCTAATAATCTTGTTGGAATTGAAAATATTAAACAGATTTTTGAAATTAAATGGAAAAAATTTTAGATGATTTGGTGCTGGTAAGTTTACTATTATTAACGAAAAAATTTGATAAATTTAACAGGAAGAAATTAATCATATTTATCTGGTAGTTCTTACAAGAATTCTAGTTCGTCCATTTTCCAACAGACATACTGATTGAATCTATCAGATTTCTAATTAATGCAACCAAATTTTTTTCTCAGTGAAGGATTTAGTATTTTCTAGTTGGATCTATAAAACTTTTTGTTATATTAATTAAACATAGACACAGATGCTATTTTTGAAGTAAATTTAGTATTATTAACAAAAAGATTGATAAATTGAACAGGAAGAAATTAATCAGATTCATCTGGTAATTCCTACAAGAATTCTGGTTCGTCCATTTTCCCATAGACATACTTTGAATCTACCAGAATTCTAATTAATGCAATCAAATTTTTTTCTCAGTGCATAAAAGAAATAAAAAAGTTTCTAAATAAATCAAACTTTTTAATGCATATTTTTAAATAATCATATACCAGCCCATTAAAAAGTTCTTATAAAAAATTGAAATAGGGATTGCTTACAATACGAGAGGTTGAAGAGAATATTAATAAATAACCTTCTTATGGGTAGAAAATATCCACCTAATTTCATTTCTTTAACTTGTTCCAAATTTGAGAAAAAAAATAAAAACTAATTTTTATCCCCATTTTTGGAGTAGTACAACTCCACAGGGGGGAATGTAGGAGTATATGTTTGTACGAAAAAGCCCTCTTAATTTTCGACAAAGAATCATCTCGTAAAATTTGTCGCACTCACTAAACACCCTGTATGTATATAACGCACGATGTAGAAGAGGAAATAAAGTTGGCGGCAAAAAATAAATGTACCTGCCTAGGAGAACAGAGGAAGTGAGTCATACGCGTCCGTTTTTACAGACACGGTACGGAATTATAACCGAGTTATCTCTCACCGCGGGATCTCTCTTTCGACGATCGCGCGCTCGAATACCCCAGGATATTGCTGTCCATTGAACATGGGAAGTCGATTAAATAATTGAACGCTCGCCAAAGAGAAGACGCGCGCCCGGCTTATCGCGGAAACGTTTAAATGCGCGATAAGATCGATCCGATCCGATGGAGAATCACGCGGCGAGCTAATCTCGCGACGTGGGGGCCTTTATGAAAGGCATTACGCAAGTCGGCGCGGGATATTCTTAGACTGGGTTACACGTCAAACAATCTCGGGGATTACTCATTATATCGCGCGGAATATACGTTTTTGCGAACGCGATACGTCAAAAGTACTTCCCGATCAGCGCAAGGTTTTGCAGCCAGCCAGGTATAATCGTCCGGGTCGCGCGGAAGTTGTCGAAAGCCGGGATAAAATTACGAGAGGCGAAGGGTTGCGGCTGCCTACACACCGCCAGGATACCCGCATCGTACCGCGGGATATTATAGTATCGAAGGATGCGAGGCGGTATATTAAATCGTTAACGGGGCACCGAGATCCGTCGAGGCCATATCGAGGTGATATTTAAGAGAAGGAGGGAGAGGGAGATGTAACGTTAATTTCCCGACGAAGGTCTCTCTCTCTCTCTCTCTCTCTCTCGCTCGGCGTCGCTCTTTTTGGCCATGCCACGTAGCGTTTATCCGCAAGGAGATTCTCTGTCGAAACCTTAATTACTTCCGGTTGACCGTCCGAGAATATCTGCCGTCCGTGCGGGTCCGCGAGCCGCCGCAGCCGCCGGTCTCGGTCCAGCGCGCCTCGGGTCAACAGCACACGGGATTTACGGCGCTCGTTCCATACCGGATCGTGTATAATATATAACGAATTATAAAATCGGACCGCATGTACAGTTAAGGATGGCATCGGTGTCGGAGGGCGCGGTCGCCGCGCGTTCCGGTCGAATGTCGGGGGAAACGCATCCGAGGCGCGTCTTGAGTTATACCAGAATCCCTTCGATCGCAGAGTTAATGCGTTATTTATCAATTATATAACGCTATATAATAATATAATAATTATAATAATTGTATTATTATTATATAACGTTATGTAATAATAATACAATTATTATATAATTATTATGTAATAATAAATAAATATATAATAATAATAAATATTAAATATATAATAATATATAATTAAATATACATAATTAAATTAATAATTAAATATATATTTAAATAAATATATATAATTAAATATATATATAAATATATAATTATAATAAATATAATAATAAATATAATAAATAAATATAAATAATATAATAATAAATAATAATTATATAATAATTATATAATAATTGTATAATTTATACAATAATTATATTATTATTACATAACGTTGTAAATTGCATCTTGTAGCGACCAGCATCCGCCTCTAAAAGGCTACATTTAAACGGGAAAATTTAATTAGCACCTTCTCCATCGAGGAGGCGAACATTTTTTGCGAGTCTCCTTTTGGGTCCTCGCAGAGGATTTCGTGAGATATATCGACGAAGCGTAATTAGGCCAATTGCAATTTATCGATCAGTCGCTTAATGACGTCATATATTCATCGCGATCATATATCTAAATTGAATTGGTCGGAGATGAAGAGATTTGGTCTCTGGAGAAAATTGAAAGTGTTACGCTACGATCGTTTTTTTCGATTGCACTGAATCTATGGCGCCTCGCTGGCCTGTAACCCGCGCTATCTATCAATCATTCGTCTTTTTAATTAGAGCGTCGCTCTCGATGTACCGCGCTTACCTCCCCTCGTCATTTCCGCTGAACGCGAAACGGAATAATAATCGGAAAGGAACGGGCTCTTGCATCGTGGGGTATTTCGCACGCGTAATGAACTTAAAACGACGTTACGCTCTTCGTGTATTCTGCACGCGAAACGATAATTGCCTGTGAATCGCCTGCGATTTACATAGACGGTTCAATTTTTCATTATTTACCCCCTTTTCCTTTGCGATAATCGTTGCCGGAAGAGGCAACCTTTCGCGAAGAAAATGGGTTACATTTTTTAAAAATAGAATCACTCGATCATCAAGAACCATTATTCGCGGTAATTAATTTCAATTAGCAATTATAACCAAGTAGATTGCGTTTCATCATTCGTTTCATTGACGTTGTTACATTATTTTGCATATCAGTTTAATATGCTAATTGATCGCTGCAGCGGTTCGCGCTTGTAGACGTAATTACAAAAATAGGTTAATATGCAGGAACCATTTCAATTAATTAGCGTATAATTTCATAAAATACTCATCTTAACGTACGGCAATTCATAATTTTGATATCTAATCAATCAGAATTCACGCTGTGAAAATTTCAAACTTATTATTAAATTATTATTTCCCACGACACTATGCGAAAAATACATGACCTGGTAAAAAAGTGTCATATGTCACTTTGTTAAAAATCATATGCTCATCTTAACGTACCGCAATTAATAATTTTGATATCTAATCAATCAGAATTCACGTTGTGAACATTTCAAACTTATTAGTAAATTATTATTTTCCATGACGTTTTGCGAAAAATACATGAGCCGGCAAAAAATGTCATATGTCACTTTGTTAAAAATCATATGCTCACCTTAACGTATCATAATTAATAATTTTGATACCTAATCAATCAGAATTCACGCTATGAAAATTTCAAACTTATTATTAAATTATTATTTCCCATGACGTTTTGCGAAAAATACATGAGCCGGCAAAAAAGTGTCATATGTCACTTTGTTAAAAATCATATGTTCATCTTAACGTACCGCAATTAATAATTTTGATACCTAATCAATCAGAATTAACGCTGTGAAAATTTCAAACTTATTAATAACTTATTATTTCCCATGACACTATGCGAAAAACACATAAGTCGATTGTTAAAAATCATATTTAACAGTTTGTTAAAAATCATATTTGACAGCTTCGCGCTGAAAGATTCGATCGCGAGGGTCTGTTGGCGGATAATTGGACAAGTAGTCATCTCGTTCCTTCCTCCTCCTCGGAGCATGATTAAATGAATCAATTATGCCAATAGGCGATGTCTGGGGTAAGCGGCGATCAACGATTGGCGAACAATGCGCAGATTGAATTATACGAGTGTAGAAACTGCGGGTCGCGCGTGCACGGACGCAGTACGATGCACAATAAATGCGCCTGGGTAGGGAAGAGGAAAAGGGAGGAGGCTGCAGCGGGAGGGGACGGGAGGGGAGGGCGTGTGCGGGTCGGTGAACCGCGGCAAGGATGCGGCGGTTGTCGCGATGCTGGATGCTGCTCCTCGGATTTTTGTCCTCGAAACGAGGGCCCGAGGAAGGGTCGGGGAGGACGGGAAGAATCGCGAGTACGCCATCGAGATCGATAAAGATGGCTGAAATAAGGATCGGCTTAACGAACCGAAACGATTTCGCGATACGTGCCGAACAAATGCCGCGGATCGCGAATAAAACTATCGATGCCGAGAGCGGGGTCGTCTTTCGTTTTTCAAAGGGGCAGGATTCCGCGCGAGAGAAACTTCCTCGTCGATTTCACTAGGTGATACGGGGTTACTTTCTCGCCCCCTTCTCCTTTTTCCCTCCTGCTGTCAACCTACGGTTGGCAAAGAGACGGAGGGAGTACGCGTTTCATCTCGGACTTGATTGTAATGGATATTCTCGATAATTACAACGTATTTCGATATCATCTTTTGCACATTAATTTCTTATTAATCAAGGAAGGTTTCAAGCATATAATTATCGTTATTTATTTTTTTAATGAAAAGCGAAAAAATAATATTATCTTATCTTATTTGTCTACCAGTCTCTTTTCGCTCGAGCGATTGATCGGGGAAAGTCGGTTGTCTCGCGTCTTTGATGGATGGCCTCGTGATCGCGAAAACCAGAAATAGAAATGAAATCCCCGACAAGGGTAGATGAGGAGGGAACGAACCACCCCTGGTATAATTGATGATGGAACGATCGCGCGTATCAACGCGATATCGTTCGATACGCGAATCGGACTCGTGCTAAAGTTATGTAGTATGTTTACCTCTTCCTCTCTCCCTCTCTCTTTCTCCCACGATTCCCTCTCGGAGAATCCCTCGGCAACGAATACTCGTTAAGACTCGTGACAAATTAGAGGAAGCACTTGTGCCTCTCGGCGAACCGAGCGGCCGCGGCTAAATAGATTTTGCAATTTTTTCCTTCGTCTTTTTTCAACTTTCTCGCGCGCTTTCTTGCACCAGGCGTGCCCCGGGTATCTTACCGTTAGCCCGTGGCGAGGCCATTTCGAGAGGAAGTTAAATCCGTAGGCTCTTCCCTCTCGCCGCATCGGAGTCGTCGAGGCTTTACGATTATTAAACAACCGACGTGACAAGATAATCGTCCGGTTAAACGTTCCCTTCCGACGACCAACGTGCATCGCATAGTCGAAATTATCGCCGTGCCATCTTGTTAAGCAATTCTTAAGGCCGCGCTGTCCACTCGGGAGGCGCGTTAGCTTGCAATCTCTGTTACTCTCTGCGAGAAAGTCGCTTGCGGCGCAATAGATGGGCTCCTTGCGGTTACTTTATATATGCGCGGGGAGTAAAACGCTTTGGGTATAAATTATTTAATTGCTCTCGACGCTATCGTCGTTGAATGCGATACGAAAGGCTGATACGTATAGGCTTTTCACATGCTATTACATTGACGGCGATGTCGTTTCTCGAATGTCGAATCGCATGTCGGTCTACAAAACGCCCGTAAATCCGTCAAGATCAAACCGCGAAACGCTCCGTCGATCGTTTTCTCCTTCGTTTTCGCGTGAGATAAATGTGCGTGAATATATCCCGAGGAGATTATTGCCTTTCCATTATTTGCAGCGTCCGCTGTTTACATTAATCTTCAAATTTAAAAGTCTCCTCCATTAACATTTAAATTGCCTTTCCATTACTTTCGACGCCTGCTTTTTACACGAATCTTTTTTCAATTCAAAAATATGTTTTATTAATACACAGAGAAAAATGTATACTGTATTCAAGTAAATATTTTATTATCAAGAATACATTCTTTGTCGAAGAAAAGTATTACTTAAAAAAAGAAAAATAAACTGACCGATCGCTTTTCTTGGCAATAGAATGATATTTTTCTCTGTGTACTAAAGAAATAAAATATTTTCTTTTATATTTTATTTTATAATATTTTTAATAATATTTTATAGTATTTTATTTTATATTTTATTTTATAATATTTTATTTTATAATATAATTAATATAAAATGATTTTTATTATCGTATATCATGATCAATACACAGAGAAAAATGTATACCGTATTCAAGTAAATATTATTTATTTTAAGTATATCATGAGTTTGTATATCCGCAAATGTAAGTTTACCACAAGCATTAAATTTAATTGAATATATTCTGAATTTTAGTAAGTGCACTATTTTATTCAAGAATATTAAATTAAAACAAAAAGTTGGTTTGCTTATTATAAGAGTTGACATAAAGTAAGTTTGATTTTTCTTTGATACAACTTTATAATATTCTTGAAGAGAAAATAAATTTCTCTTTTGAGTACACGATAATGAGATTTTCTAACACTTGTGATGAGTATATTTTAAGATTATTATTAAGAATATATTCTTTGTTGAAGAAAATTATTACTTAAAAAAACGAAAAATGAACTGACTAATAATCTATTCTTAGTAAACATATTTTTTTGTATTAAAAACAAAGAAATAAAATATTTTATTTTATATTTTATTTTATAATATTTTTTATAATAGTTTATATTATTTTATTTTATAATGTAATTAATATAAAATGATTTTTAGTATCGTATGTCACGATCAATAGTCATATGAATCTTCTCATGACTTTATTTACAGATTTTCGCGACGATAAAATGATCTTAGACGATGATTCGATAATGCTCACGATAGTATATCAGCTATAATAACCGGTTTATGATATCAGTCGCGATTACGATAACGCGTGTGGATACAATTGCATATAAATATTCACGTGAAAAGCGTGCAAACGGCAGTTTCTCGTAAATGTAGACATTATATAGTCTCGTAATATAAGCAACTGTGTCGCGCATAAATCTAGACAGTGACTCTGACATTTATATCGTCCCAGTTTACATTCTACCAGCGAAATTTCACAATAAATTCTTGCGCATAAATAATGCAAAATTAAAAATCCGTTATTTATAGACGTAAAGCTAATTTAAAAATCAAAAAGTAGCCGTGTATTTGAACAAATGTGATATAAAAATGGTTTTTTTTTATTTTATACCATAGAATCATTTTAATCAAATCGATAAGCACCAATTACAGACTTGCTTCGACTTTCGATTATTACAGCTTATAATTCCCTCATCTATCGTATATAATTTTGCTTATAATCCTCTCATCTATCGCTCAATTGGAGCTTTTGTCAGTAATGAGACCACCTGCATCTCTCCTCGGTATCGACGTCTGCGCGATCGATCCGGAGATGCGACTTACATTAGAGCACTTCCGGCTACGATCCCGGTACCGATCGCTGGATGTGTCTTGGCGTAATTACGCGCCCTCAAAACGCCATTAACGTCCGTTCCGCGCGAGGGCGCGTAATTCCTCATAAATCATTTGCAATCGATAGCGTCAAAATCACATGGGGTTTGCGCTCGGCTCGATCTTGCACGGTTCCGACAAACGCATCGGATCGGGCCCAATCATCCCGACCGGACCCGGCGCTGCCCCGGTCTCTTTATCGCGAAACGATCTCGTCTTCCTCATAGCATTGTCCCGTAACACGTCTCTACAGTGTGTGTTGCATTAACGAGACCTCGGCCTCGTCTCATCGCACGAGGAACAGCAATTGCGGATGAAATTATGGTATTGCCCTCGCATTTTGCAAATGAAATCATTAAAAACTGATGTATATTATTGCAAAAGAATTTACTCGAATTATATTGGCGTCTGCTGAAGCAAAAGAATTTTATAAATTTTTAAAATTAATGTTAAGATGGTAAACTTCCTTCCTTTCTTCATTAATATATTTTTTTATTCTCAATTAATATTAATTATAATATTAAAGAGATATTATTATTAATATTATATTATTATAATTATTAATATAATATTAATATTATATTTTTGTAATAAAAATATTATAATATTAACTAATATTTAATTATATTAATTAATATTAATATTATTATTATAATTATTATTATTAATACAATATTATATTATTGTTATTTTATTTTATTATTATTAATATTTTATTATTATTATTATTAATATTATATTATTATTAATATTAATATTATACACAGAAAAAAAGGACATTCTTGTTTTGAAAATATATTTAGTTCTAACATGGAAATCTTGAAATGAGATTATATCGCGTTAATTAAAGAAAAATATAATTGCTTGAATAATTGCTTACTCGAATGAAGCCATTTTATATAGTTCAATCGAAAAAAATATATTCTTATGATTTAAGATTTAATTTTCTCAAATGAAAAAGAAACAATGTTAGATAGAAAATAATATTTTTAAATCAAAAATTATAATTTTCTTAAAGTAGAATCAAATAATTATATATTCTTGAGATGACAATTATAATATTAAAATAAGACTATAATATTGTTGAAATTTAAAATTATTAAATTCTTCTAAGAAGATTATAAATTGTTGCGTATACACGAAACAATGAACGCGTTAATTTAAGTATATAAATTTTGATTTGACACTTATTTTGTTCTGTGTATTATTATTATTATTATTAATATTATATTATTATTATTATCATTAATAATATATTATTATTAATATTATTATTATTAATATTTCTACATTAAAATTTTTTTACATAGATTGAAAGGTTGTCTCAAAGCAGATGAAGAAGCATGGACGAACTTGCTTGTCATTCGGAGAGACTCGAAAGTAAAATACCGCTCTCACTATTTGTATAACGATGCATAAATGTGCAGATAGTCATTTAAAATTTTAATTTTGAATTTAAATAATTTTGAATTATAAATCTCGTACCCCCTCGGGACTTATCGGATAACAACACTAACGTATTGATCTAGAATGCAAGGAAGATATATTAGGCTCGTTTATGCATGAAATCCATTCTTCAGGTTGGATTTATCGAGATGAAAACATTCTCCGCGCGATGATCCACTTTGTATACGTCTCGCAATTAAACGTGATCGATGAAAACGCATTTCGGGCCGGTTCGCGAGATCGGGCTCTCCGATTTTTACCGTCGGCCATTTCTCCGGTATCTCGGCGAAACGATCTCCCCGGCTTCCTCATAACTCTCTCGATATTGTTCCTCTCGCGCGATTCGTAGAAACCGGCCTTTAAGCAGGCCTCAAAGAGACTTAGATTGCTCGAAATGCCGATGGCATGCGGCAGCGCACGAATGATTTATCGATCCTTTGCGGCACGTGACGAGGGCTGCATCGCTTTTTAGCAGAGGCCGATCAAAGGCATCGATTCCTCGGAGGCTTTAAAATATACATCGAGTGTTACGATTCGCGATAAGGATAGTCATCTGCATACAATACGATGAGTTATCGAATCTTTTTGCTCGCGCGACTGCACGAATCACTCTTGTGACATTTCATTTCTCCAACTAATACGCCTCTTATCTCGCATATAAAATTAAACAGATATATACATATAATTTTACTGTTTTGCAATGCGTATATTTGAGAAAATTAAATTAAACGATAATTCAATGATTGCCGATCGATATTCGAAGTGTTTACAGAGGAAACCTTGTTCTTTTTTGTCGCTCGCCGTGAATTTGTAAATTAAATATTTCCGTGACTAATCGCTAAATCAACGACGTGAGTCGCTTGACAGCGTTATATCGCAGAATGACAATGCAATTTGAAGCGAGTCGAAAGAATGCCGCAGCTTTCTGACCAATAGAATTTTCGAGGTAGAGACAGGAGGTCACGAATACACATCGATCGGCGGCGGTACCGGTTTGCCGTGATCTGTTATAACTGTATACGAGCCGCTATCGTATTTCAAAGCGTGACAAAAAACTAATTAAATCGCGGGACACGGCCGACTGGACGCTCGCGTGCGAGGATAAAGGAATCGCGCGCCCTGCCACAATCCATGTATCTCTCCCTCTTCCCCCCCTACGTCGCGACGATATTTTCTCTATTTCTATGCGACGAAAAAGGGCATCGCGTGCGGGAAATAAGAGATGCGACGGATAAACCCTCAGCGAGGCGTTCGCGTGGAAATAAAATGGATTCGTCGTCGGACACGATTAAGCCTAACTTGACTGAATCGCATGTTGATGGAAAAATCTGCATACGCTAATCGACAAATAATTTTGTTTGGACAAGATGGATAGATAACTATTGCAGATAAGCCATGCATGTATTAAAAGAAAATTAATACACAGAACAAAATAAGTGTCAAATCAAAACTTATATACTTAAATTAACGCGTTCATTGTTTCGTATATACGCAACAATTTATAATCTTCTGAGAAGAATTTAATCATTTTAAATTTCAACAATATTATAGTCTTATTTTAATATTGTAATTGTCACCTCGAGAATATATAATTATTTAATTCTACTTTAATAAAATTATAATCTTTGATTTAAAAATGTTATTTTCGATCTAACATTGTTTCTTTTTCATTCGAGAAAATTAAATCTTAAATCATAAGAATATATTTTTCTCGATTGAACTATATAAAATGGCTTCATTCGAGTAAGCAATTATTCAAGCAATTATATTTTTCTTTAATTAACGCGATATAATCTCATTTCAAGATTGCCATGTTAAAACTAAATATATTTTCAAAACAAGAATGTCCTTTTTTCCGTGAGTTAATACACAGAAAAAAAATAAGTATTAAATCAAAACTTATATACTTAAATTAACGCGTTCATTGTTTCGTATATACGCAACAATTTATAGTCTTCTTAGAAGAATTTAATAATTTTAAATTTCAACAATATTATGGACTTATTTTAATATTGTAATTGTCACCTCGAGAATATATAATTATTTAATTCAGAAAATTATAATCTTTGATTTAAAAATATTATTTTCTATCTAACATTGTTTCTTTTTCATTCGAGAAAATTAAATCTTAAATCATAAGAATATATTTTTCTCGATTGAACTATATAAAATGGCTTCATTCGAGTAAGCAATTATTCAAGCAAAATATTTTTCTTTAATTAACGCGATATAATCTTATTTCAAGATTTCCATGTTAAAACTAAATATATTTTCAAAACAAGCATGTCCTTTTTTCCGTGAGCTTATACACAGAAAAAAAAATAAGTGTCAAATCAACATTATATACTTAAATTAACGCGTTCATTGTTTCACATATACGCAACAATTTATAATCTTCTTAGAAGAATTTAATAATTTTAAATTCAACAATATTATAGTCTTATTTTAATATTGTAATTGTCACCTCGAGAATATATAATTATTTAATTCTACTTTCAGAAAATTATAATCTTTGATTTAAAAATATTATTTTCTATCTAACATTGTTTCTTTTTCATTCGAGAAAATTAAATCTTAAATCATAAGAATATATTTTTCTCGATTGAACTATATAAAATGGCTTCATTCGAGTAAGCAATTATTCAAGCAAAATATTTTTCTTTAATTAACGCGATATAATCTTATTTCAAGATTTCCATGTTAAAACTAAATATATTTTCAAAACAAGCATGTCCTTTTTTCCGTGAGCTTATACACAGAAAAAAAAATAAGTGTCAAATCAACATTATATACTTAAATTAACGCGTTCATTGTTTCACATATACGCAACAATTTATAATCTTCTTAGAAGAATTTAATAATTTTAAATTCCAACAATATTATAGTCTTATTTTAATATTGTAATTGTCACCTCGAGAATATATAATTATTTAATTCTACTTTCAGAAAATTATAATCTTTGATTTAAAAATATTATTTTCTATCTAACATTGTTTCTTTTTCATTCGAGAAAATTAAATCTTAAATCATAAGAATATATTTTTCTCGATTGAACTATATAAAATGGCTTCATTCGAGTAAGCAATTATTCAAGCAAAATATTTTTCTTTAATTAACGCGATATAATCTTATTTCAAGATTTCCATGTTAAAACTAAATATATTTTCAAAACAAGCATGTCCTTTTTTCCGTGAGCTTATACACAGAAAAAAAAATAAGTGTCAAATCAACATTATATACTTAAATTAACGCGTTCATTGTTTCACATATACGCAACAATTTATAATCTTCTTAGAAGAATTTAATAATTTTAAATTCCATCAATATTATAGTCTTATTTTAATATTGTAATTGTCACCTCGAGAATATATAATTATTTAATTCTACTTTCAGAAAATTATAATCTTTGATTTAAAAATATTATTTTCTATCTAACATTGTTTCTTTTTCATTCGAGAAAATTAAATCTTAAATCATAAGAATATATTTTTCTCGATTGAACTATATAAAATGGCTTCATTCGAGTAAGCAATTATTCAAGCAATTATATTTTTCTGAAATTAACGCGATATAATCTCATTTCAATATTTCCATGTTAAAGCTATATATATTTTCAAAATAAGAATGTCCTTTTTTTCTGTGTATCTTCGACATTATTATAAGTCTATTCGATATGTCATTATGACATATTTTTTACTATAATTTTCTGTTTGGTACTTGGTATAGAAATTGTAATGATCGAATATGGCCATGATGAGTAATTTCGTAACTCATTAAAAATCTCCAAGTTAGACGACGTTAAATGCACATTTTTCTTGCCAATTACATCTGACATTCACGTCTCGTCATTGAACAAACAAGCACGACCTGATCAGTATCCAAAGAGATCCTGGATTCCACGGAAACAGATGTCAAAGTACCGCGTGGAATTCGTTACCGCTTGATTCCTTGACAGGAACTTTAGAATGCTAATCTACCTCTTTTCGTTTTAATTTATTTATAGCCGACATTTCCCGGTGTACGATGGTTCAAGAGAGAAATCATTTATTCATGCAAAACTCTAACGTTCGCTACATTAGATCCATGCTCTATCGGAAAGCTGTCAAAAAGCCAAAGTAAAGATACACAGCAAACTTTCCGACTCGATGATAAGAACGAAAGGTCCAGTCAAACAGGTCACTCGCGTAATTAATAGGATCGAGAACAAAGGTCGACGTTAATTACGCCACGCGATAATCGAGCGACCCCCTTTCGAGAGCCACTCTCGTCCCACTTACATTTATTTTACCCCTGTACGCAAGGGAAATACGTCGTAAAGATCGTCGAGCACACATATCGGCGCTTTTTGCGCCGATATGTGTGCCGTCGTCACGAGCAAGTCTCGATCTAAGTGACGGGTCGGAGTCGTAAGTGGAGTACTGGGGCGAAAAAACTGCCTCCTCGGATCGTCGAGCGATCTTCTTCCACACGTGCCTACGCGTGCATGCGTGTGGGAGAGAATGTGTGTGTGTGTCCGAGCGACTCCGACCCGTTAGATCGGAGAAACCTTCGACGACGTCGACGACGATGGCAAAGACGCGTCGCGCTACTTCCTTCTCCATGTCCTGTCCACGTAACCAGTCGCCTTTTTCCCATCGAGGAAAATTGCGGCACGCACATTCGCACCTTTTTACGCGCGCGACCGCCCACCGCGATAATTCCGATTATGTCATCCGGCTTCCATGCGCGATGACGGCAATAATTTTAATTGGCGATAAAATTTATTCCACTATCGCGTCATTATATCACTCGAAAGCCTTGTCGCGATTTATTTCTCGCGCGAGTCACTCGTGCGAATCGCTGCGATCTTTTGCAGGAAAATGTTTCTCTCTTTCTCTCTTTTGTATAGATTATGAATTTTATAGAAAAACTCGTGTATGAAGATATATGGTGTATTTAGTAACGTTAAAAAGCGCGAAATTAAATTCCACGCGCTGCATAATTTTTTGTATCTCGGGATTTGAGAATCTGGGACGTTAACGTTGTCAGCAAACTTTTGTATCTATTAATTTAATTAATTTATTATTAATTTAATTATTGTATTATTAATTTGATTAATTTATTATTAATTTAATTAATTCATTATTAATTTGATTAATTTATTATTGATTTAATTAATTTATTATTAATTTAATTAATTAATCTGTTTGTTTTTATATGATAAATAACCGTGTAAGATCGATACTTGACTCATATTGCCAGCTAACCAATTTGTATGTTTAATTTTAATCGAGACATTTTTAATAATTTCATTTCCATACATAGAAAAAAAAACATTTTTGTTTTGAAAATATATGTAGTTTTAATGGAAATCTTGAAATGAAATTATATCGCGTTAATTTAAGAAAAATATAATTGCTTACTCGAATGCAGCCATTTTATATAGTTCAATCAAGAAAAATATATTCTTATGATTTAAGATTTAATTTTCTTGAATGGAAAAGAAACAATGTTAGATAGAAAATAACATTTTTAAATCAAAGATTATAATTTTCTTAAAGAATTATTATTATTAAAATTATTAAATTCTTATTTATATTATTATTAAAATTATTAAATTCTCCTAAGAAGTCTTATAAGTTGTTGCGTATATACGAAACAATGAACGCGTTAATTTAAATATATAAATTTTTATTTGACACTTATTTTTTATTTGACACTTATTTTTTTCTGTGTATAAGCTTACGGAAAAAAGGACATTCTTGTTTTGAAAATATATTTAGTTTCAACGTGGAAATCTTGAAATGAGATTATATCGCGTTAATTAAAGAAAAATATAATTGCTTGAATAATAGCTTACTTGAATGAAGCCATTTATATAGGTCAATCAATAAAAATATATCTTATGATTTAAGATTTAATTTTCTTAAGAAAAGAAAAGAAACAATGTTAGATAGAAAATAACATTTTTAAATCAAAGATTATAATTTTTTTAAAGAAGAATTAAATAATTATATATTCTTGAGGTGACAATTAAAATATTCAAATAAGACTATAATATTGTTAAAATTTAAAATTATTAAATTCTTCTAGGAAGATTATAAATTGTTGCGTATATACGAAACAATGAACGTGTTAGTTTAATTATACAAGTTTTGATTTGACGCTTATTTTTTTTCTGTGTAGACTTCTGCTTTCTATGGACGAGCTTTCTATAACATCGCGTGACATTTCCAGCTTATTGTTTACCTCTTGCGGTTTGTCGGTAGAATTATAATGCCACAATGATTAATTCTGCATTTGTAAGATAATGACGCGCTGTTTTCACCACCACTTTTAACGGGAAATGCAAATGGGACGCGTTTTCATTCGTATGTCTTCCTACGAAAAGTAAATCGCTCGTTGGAATCGAATCGTGCTTGTCAGCAAAGTATTATGCAACAAAAGAGTTATATTTAGGAAAATATGCGAATTTTTATGCGTGCGAAAATTACATTGTAAATGATAGATGCACGAGAGATCTCGGTCTTCATAATCCAATCGCGATCTCTGATAACGCAATTGAATCCGCTCATCTCTCGTGTACTTTCGTCGGCGCCGGAGGGATTATAACCTCGGGCGCTTAACACGAAACGATATATATCTCCAACGGTATACGGTCGGTTGAGAATTTATCGTCATCTCGCACGAAGGTACATTATACCCTCTACCTCACGCTGTTACACGGGCGGAAGAAGGGCCGCGGAGTTTTCGCGCCTCGCGTAGAAGGTAATCTCGAGTTACTCCGGAAGTATTCAACGCGTATTAGTTTACCGGTTTGGGTTGACAGCGGCAAAAAAATCGCCAGCGGAGGCAACAAAGTGCACGTTAGATCGCGAACCCTCGATCATTTACCTATCTAACACGGGATAAATTATGTTTTCATTTCGCCGTGAAAAAATGTCTTCTTCGGGAGAACTCTTATTTTGGTAAATTGGCTCCCCGACAAACATTCCTCGAACGTATTTGAATAACGGGAGTACAATAGCTGTGTATTTTCTGTCTGGATTTCTTCGATCTCTCGCTACGAATCCTTAACAAGATCAATTCTGACGTGTAGGAATTTAAATGAATCTAAATGATTGGAAAACGAAGGAAAGACAAAGTAGAAACTAAGCTGAAGAAACTTGCTGATTAATTCCTTTTAAATTTTATCAAAAATATCTTTATTTAAATTATAAATTAAAAATTAATTATAAATTTTACATCACAGATTCTTTCATTTTCTTATCCAAATATCGCGAAATTTTTAAAAGTGTATTATAATAATATAAAAAAAAATATATAAATAATATAAATAATATAAAAATATAAATAAATATAAAAAATAAATGTAAAAAATAATATATAAATAAAATATAAAATAAATATAAAAAAATATATAAATAATATAAATAATATGAATAAATAATATAATAATATAAAAAATAATATATAAAAGTGTATTATAATTATTGATTTCGATAATATTTAAGAATCTCGGACATTTACATTAATGCGATAGATGCATTAACTATGGATAAAGACGCATCACTGAGTCATGCAGCAACGAAGGAGATGTAATCCCTTGCTATCCGTTTTACTGTCAAGACTTATAGACGGCGAAGTTGCATCGGAGCTGGTTACTGCACTTGCGAGTAATAAGATGAATTTCAGTGACGCTTGTGCACTTTTAATCGCAGTTTAATTATAAATTATTGAAGAATTAAAGGGCAAATTTGATGTCAAGTTATAGCGACCTTCATTAATCAATTTCAATTTCGATTCTCGAATTCAATTTATTTATTCTTTCCTAGAATTCGAATCGATTACTCGAGCACAAATAGATTATTATCGCCATTAGTTTGACGTCACGTGTATTTAACTCCCATCTCTCGCAGGCGTAGCTTCGCGTTTACAATGAAATATATATTATAAATGTCCGGAGAGATGGGCGAAACATGAAACTTGTTGCATTTGCTATGACGTAAAATATACTCGTAGTGTGAAACCTTCATTAGAACTCGTCAGTGTTTCTGCTAAAGTTAGATTTTCTCTTTAAAAGTCATAGAGCTAACTCGCATTGAACCCGACGAAAAGGATGCGATTTCATGTGTGCATTGATTACATGTATATTTAAAAAATCATATAATAAAGCGTATTAAATAATTAGATATAGATAGAGAATCATACAAGGGAGGGGGATGAATATATTTAACATATTTAACAAAAAACTGACGTATCTAGAAGGAAATCTGGTTATTGTTAATTTGAACGGAACAAACTATTCCTATTGAATTTTGCTTATTTTTTGTCGACCGTAACTAATTTGCATGTTCGATACCGTACGCAGTGATTCCGCCGGTGATTGCTAATAATAGATAGCAATAATAGAATATAATGATGTAATGTTGTAGCTGCTTTCTATTCCCTCCTTATTTTCTGCCCTAACGGCATTTAATTCTCCGAGAAACATTATAATAAATAACAAATTGTTTCCGCAAAATTTATTACGTATCATTAAGTAATTTGTAAGCTTGATGATAATCATTAATTAACGATAATAAGTATCGCTTCTCTGTATCTTCTATTTTCCTTATTTAATATTATTTTTCGCCAGCAAAAGTTTCCAACGAAATTCATACAATTTTAGCACGATTTGCACACAAGATTATGACGAATTCTTAATTCCACGATAAAGCATTATAAATAACTATTAAGTGGACGAAATCCCTGATGACTATGTAAACATCAAATCGCTCCAAAACTCATCAGCAAGATTTACGATGATGGCCTTTAATTAGTAGCCTGATATTGATTGCTACGAAAAGATGGAACGCCGTCGTTTAGCTTAATGACTGGCTTGCCGCAGAAAACGTATCTTAACTCTAACCTTTGATACGTACCGCATGACTTACAGCGGCAATCTTCAATCATCTAAAGTGACATTCGCATAATAAATGGGAACGAAGCGAAAGTCGTTGATAATTTTATTTTCGCGATAGCCTTTCAGAATTGATTAACGGTTTTATCAATTTCGATCTCGGAAAGAGAAACGTGTTCCAATAGAGGCGCGGTCTCTTCCTTCTTAATCGACGTTGTTTTTTTTTAATCGTTCATTTTGTCGTCGATGCGACTCGAGTGAAAGCTTTTTGCCGATTTGATTTGACGGAGATGAATCTAATCGCGATAACTTTCTGGCCTCATCAGCAGAGAATACGGGGCTGACCTCGACCTTACCTCCATACCTACTTAAGTCTAGGCCAGAGTTTCCATCGTCTTCCGACTGTAGAAGAACGATTGTACCGGCTTTATTAGCCCGAGGAAACTATCTCGCGGTCGTTCGCGCAAACCACCGAGAATCTCTAATGGGTTATTACGCAAGCTCCATGATTAATCATCCGTTTCTCTTCCTAAGAATCTTCCCGTCAGCTTTCCCATCCGTACGACTTCTCGGGCAGCTTCTGCATTTCTAACAAGCAATCTCGAGATATAATGCCACGAGGAATATATAAGTCTCAGCTTATACACAGAAAAGAAATAAGTGTCAAATCGAAATTTATATACTTAAATTAACGCGTTCATTGTTTCGTATATACGCTACAATTTATAGTCTTCTTAGAAGAATTTAATAATTTTAAATTCCAACAATATTATAATTTTATTTTGATATTGTAATTGTCACCTCAAGAATACATAATTATTTAATTCTATTTTAAGAGAATTATAATTCTTGATTTAAAAATGTTATTTTTTTTCTAACATTGTTTCTTTTTCATTCAGAAAAATTAAATCTTAAGAATATATTTTTCTCGATTGAACTATATAAAATGACTTCATTCAAGTAAGCAATTATTCAAGCAATTATATTTTTCTTTAATTAACGCGATAAAATCTCATTTCAAGATTTCCATGTTAAAATTAAATATATTTTCAAAATGAAAATATCGTTTTTTCTGTATAACGCGATTATATCTTAAATTCACAGAAAAAAATAAGTGTGAAATCAAAACGTATATACCTAAACTAATGCGTACATTGTTTTGTATATACGCAACAATTTATAATCTTCTTAGAAGAATTTAATAATTTTAAATTTCAACAATATTATAGGCTTATTTTGATATTGTATTTTGTAATTGTCACCTCAAGAATATATAATTATTTAATTCTACTTTCAGAAAATTATAATCCTTGATTTAAAAATGTAATTTTTTATCTAACATTGTTTCTTTTTCATTCAAGAAAATTAAATCTTAAATCATAAAAATATATTTTTCTCGATTGAACTATATAAAATGGCTATACGCAACAACTTATAAGACTTCTTAGAAGAATTTAATAATTTTAATAATAATATAAATAAGAATTTAATAATTTTAATAATAATATAAATAAGAATTTAATAATTTTAATAATAATACTTTAAGAAAATTATAATCTTTGATTTAAAAATGTTATTTTCTATCTTACATTGTTTCTTTTCCATTCAAGAAAATTAAATCTTAAATAATAAGAATATATTTTTCTCGATTAAACTATATAAAATGGCTTCATTCGAGTAAGTAATTATTCAAGCAATTATATTTTTCTTAAATTAACGCGATATAATCTCATTTCAAGATTTCCATTAAAACTAAATATATTTTCAAAACAAGAATGCCCTTTTTTCCGTATATATGTAAATCCTCGCACTAATGTATCGAAACCGTTGCTGCTCACCGTTAAAAATTTCATGTACATTAAAGAATAACTAAGTATCCTTAGCGATGTGATTGAAGGATTTATTATTAAAATCTGTAGCGTGTAACTGGTCACGAGTAAGCTATCAAAGGACCGAAAGCGAGTCTCTCGATGATCCAAGCTCGAAAATCTGGAGCACGGAATCCTATGTAGACGACTTTAAAGTGTAAATTATTCGCGAAGTTATTTTAAATTGCTGCGATTTGAATTGCATGCGGCGAATGCTATCTCGTGATGCATAAAGTATTTGGAACACGGCGCAACGATACTCGGGGAGAAAAAAGACGCAAAGATACCTGAGCGCTATTAGATGAAATAATTCACTAACGCAATACGTTGCTGAGTGCTGGAACCCTTTTGATCCATCAAGGCAAATATACATGCATTTGCAAGCGAGAAAGATGCAAATATTCCGGTATGGAAGCTCTTATGCAAAAGTTATTGCGACCTCGTATATATTTCGAATATTGTGCTTAAAACTATTTCTTCGTACATGTTAAAAATGCGGGTGTTTCAAGACATAAATATTCTCGACTAATGCAGAATGAAACGTACATAGAATAAGATCTCACTGGATAATTTAACGATCGACGATTTTATAGCTCTAGCACTTTGCATGTCTCGTTCAAAGTCAAATGAATCGTAAAAAATTAAACGTTATACGCACGTTATTATCATTTAAATGGCGTTTTTGCTAGTACTTCTTATAGGTTCCTATAAAATCTTTTATACGCGTAAAATTGTTTGTGGTTTCTTCCTTTCGAAGATCATTTTTGACACGTATGATTACATTAATTTCGTTGTTAAAAATATAATTTGTAATTTATGTGATACCCACACACAATGGATGCAAAATTTAATTATTGTATTTTTAATTAAAAGTTTAATTACAATAAATTATTATTCTTAAATTATTATATTAATAATATAAATATTGTAAAGTTAAAAATATAATTTATGTAATACCCACACACAATGGATGCAAAAAATCAATAAAAGTTTTAAAAATATAATGAATTATTATATTTATTAATAATAGAATAATATAACTATCGAGAATAAAATATATCTTCGTTGATAATTAAATTCGTTGAAAAGTTAAAAATATAATTTATGTGATACCCACACACAATGGATACAAAAATTTAATGAAAGTTTTAAAAATATAATAAATTATTATCTTTATTAATAATAGAATAATATAACTATCGAGAATAAAATATATCTTCGTTGATAATTAAATTCGTTGAAAAGTTAAAAATATAATTTATGTGATACCCACACACAATGGATACAAAAATTTAATGAAAGTTTTAAAAATATAATAAATTATTATCTTTATTAATAATAGAATAATATAACTATCAAGAATAAAATATATCTTCGTCGATAATTAAATTCGTTGAAAAGTTAAAAATATAATTTATGTGATACCCACACACAATGGATACAAAAATTTAATGAAAGTTTTAAAAATACAATAAATTGTTATCTTTATTATTAATAGAATAATATAACTATCAAGAATAAAATATATCTTCGTCGATAATTAAATTCGTTGAAAAGTTAAAAATATAATTTATGTGATACACACAATGGATACAAAAATTTAATGAAAGTTTTAAAAATACAATAAATTATTATCTTTATTATTAATAGAATAATATAATTATCAAGAATAAAATATATCTTCGTCGATAATTAAATTCGTTGAAAAGTTAAAAATATAATTTATATAATACCCACACACAATGGATGCAAAAATTTAATAAAAGCAGTTTTAAAAATACAATAAATTATTATCCTTAGATTAATAATATAAAAATATAAATTATTAAGAATAAAATATATACCTTCGTCAATAATGAAATTATTTATATCAGCCTGATATATTCAAGATTATGATATATTCGAACACAGTGTATAAACACAAGAATGAGCAGCTATCTAAATAACACGCCATGCAATTTATTAACACAGTACACTTATATTCAAAGATCGTGTTAAAACGATTTTATTTTATATCTTGCGAACTATCGGTTGCAATTTATATCGAATGCCTTACTCACGATTCGATTGCACGCAAATAAATCCGTACGAGATTCTGGAGTGCAAAATTACTACACGTCTCAAGTATGCTTGTTATTACGGTATTCATCGTGCAATAATATTTAAAGATCGAATATAGCTGTATCTCGAAATCGATGCTTGTAGATCGCGCGTATTTTTCACGCGAACGATCCTTTCTTGTTTGGCATTCACAGAACACATTCACTGGGTCTCCGGGTCAGCAAAGTAAGCCAAGCATCAACGGATGACCACAATAACGGTGTTTAAAGACTGACCCGTCTGAGATGACCGAAACAGCCAATCGTCTGGCTTGCTGTCTACCGTCTTGATGCCTAATGATTACATGTCTACTGAAAGTTAATGATCTGATCGTTCAGTTAAGATTAATTAAGAGAAGAAACGCGTGTAATAAATTTTTAATCTTATACGCTCGTCTCATATAATATTCATAATGGAAAGTCAAATTCCATTATGTCTCGATAAAAAACAAAGCATCATTCGATTAATGATAGCTATTCGATCAACATAAACGACATTCATATCTTATTTGTTCTTAAGAGATGAACCGAAGAGAAAACTTTCTGAGAAATAGCAATCAATAAATTAATAAATTTATCGGGAACAAAATATGAATTTCGTTTTTTATTTTGCTATTCTTTTTTGTCTTTTCGATTAATTTGTCTCAATCTCAGCAATAAATATTGCATCTTGCAATATTTGTAGAATTACTGGCGATTCAATTGATCTTGAATTCGCGAAATTGATCTTGAAATATGAAATATATAACGCGAATATTAATATAATACACTTGCATTTGCATCTCAAATTTGATTATATTCGAAAATTGATTTGATGACGACTTTGATAATATTACATTCTCGAAACGAGAACGATTTTTATAAATGCTCGGTTTACGCGCGATTTGCTACTTATATCTTAAATATGCCAACATAAGAATTCTCGTATCGTGTATTCTCGCATGGAATAGCTTCTTTCAGCTTTATTAAGCAATATTCCTATTACTCTCTTAAATGCGTTAATTATTATAGCGAAGTTAGCGCCCAATATTAAAAATAATTGTCTTTTTTTTCATGATTCCGTTGCATATTGTTTGCACAATATACTTTTTTTATTTTTGTACATTTTTAATAAAAAAGTTATTCACATAACTTCACATTAATCCCCCAATTTTTTCAAAAATGGTTTTCAATTAGCATAATCTCTCCTTTAGTAAAAAAGTTATTCAAAAAAAACTTTAACTTCACATTAGCCACCAATTTGTACAAAAATAATTTTCATAAACAGAATTCATAGATTCATAGATTTTCGTACAGTTTGAATTTTTGTTTGAACATTTCTCGAAAAAGAGTTATTTAAAAAAAATTTTACGCATCTAATTATTATGAATGTTTCACACTAACAGTGTCATAAATAAAAAAATAACAATGTATTTAGAGTAATAATTTTTTAATTAAAAGTAGGACATTTGTGTGCCGATCACAAAAGGTAAAATGTGACTTGCCGTTATTAATTCTTCAAAAAAGTTCTTGCTACAATGCTCAACACGGTCTATTAAACTCTGTGAAAGGATTCGCTGTCATTTGTAGATTGTGTGACTCTATTATAGAAAAGATCATCGATAAATTACTGATCAGATATGATTTACAAGAGTTAATTTAATCTCTGAACGAGGAGCCAAGTCTAATTGATCGTTGTGAAATAATACGTTCTAAATTGCCACCGATAAATTAATCGAGAATAATGGTGATGCAATTAGTTAACGTTATTAGAGGGACTTGTAGATAAAATTTGCGAAAACCGAAGAGAGTTTTCGATGCATATTTTCACGAAGCAGCCTATATCATTGAATATTCTGGTGGGAAAGTAGTCGTATACGGGACAAAATAAAAATTGACAATGAACGAGAAACGTGACTGCAATGAATCCGCCGTTTGATGAATAATTTACATTTTCTAGCCGCTTCGCGTGCGCAAATAAAGCTGACACGACAAACCGTTTCGATAGCATCTCTAGTACGTGCTCCCGACTTGGATAAGCAAACGCTCACCACTTAGCATAACACACATTTACGAATCTTTACGGGCATTCATCTCGACAGTCCGCTCAGCTCTTGCTTGCTGTTGAATTACGACTTTTAGCCATTACGCGCGACATGTATCGCTCAAGCTTACCCAAACTTCAAAGCATGTGTATATACATTTGCCGAATCACAAATTATAAATAATTTCACCTGTAGCAATCGAAATTGCACCTCTGCAAATCATTACCAAGTCGAACTATTCATTGCTTGCACCGTACCATTTTTAAAGCTGCGAGAAACTCGGGCTTTAAAAATAATTTCTAAATATTTTCGAGCTGCGATAAAAAGTTGATTAATCTCGAATAAATAAATTAGAAAGGGATTCAAATATAATGCGAGAAAAAGGTGCCAAAATTATTATTATATACACTGAGGAAAAAATTATCTTGAAATAAAAAATTTTACTTAACTCAAGAAAGCTATTTATTCGGTGGATACTAATCACGTATTTACTTGTATTCAAAACGTCTGTTTGCTTAAGTTAAGTTTTTATTTACATATTTTTAAAAAAATATAATTTTTAATTAAATATTTTTATTTTAATTTTACAAAATATTTATTAAAATGCATTTTTTATTCCCAAAAATTTAAAATTTTTTAATTTTAAAAAATAATATATTTAATTTAATAAATTGAAACGACTATACTTAATATAACATGCATATTTAATTAAAATTAAATGCTTTTGCTTAAATGAAATAAACAATTCCTTCCATAAAGTAAAAGTTTCAAGAAAACAAATTTATTTGATTTAAAAAAAATGTTTCCCTCAGTGTAGAAATATTTCAAGCTTTATATATTAAAAAGTGTAGAAATGGGATTGTAAGTAATTTTTAAGCTTTTCGAGTTTCTCTCTCTCTTTAACAAAAATAAAAATAATTAAAATATATGATGCATAAAATTATAAGTAAAATTATATTTTAAATTTTCTTGACTAATTTTTTCAATTAATTATAAATTGTCCAAGATAGGCTTTTCATACAAGTCAAGATATTTGTATCGATATAAATCTCTCTTTCTCTCTCCATCGTAATTTATCTATTATTAAAATCAACGAAGATCTATTACCGTGGCTCGAAAAAATTTGAACGGAAAGAATTTTCTCCATCGCGTTTAACAGCATCGTATACAAGGTCTAAGAATTTTATTTGTATTTGTTATAAATATCGTCGTGCTGTCGAGAAGACACTAACGAACCATTCATTCAGTACTATAGGCGACTAACTGCTCGGAACCGGAGTGTTAAGTATATGTCGTCGACCTTAATGATACAAATTACACTGATTTATTCAACGATTAATCAGATCTTCAATCACTTTAAGAACCACCTTATCGCAAATCATTTAATGAACCATTCCGAATACATAAATATAAAACAGCGTATGATGAATGTACAAGAAATACGAACGAGATATCACTTCTCCTCATTTTCATAATATTTTTAATATCGACAAAATTATGTCAAATGAATTTATAATCGACCACTACATTCTTACATTGATAGAACTGATCGTGAGAAATTAATCAAAACTGTACAGTACTCGATTCTATGCATTAATATTGAATTAATAATGATTGGCAAGTTGCTTGGGTCAATATAAATTTCAGCGTTTCCGCTTACGATTAGAAGCGTGAAAATCATTTATTCGATTGCTGACACAGGCAATTAACGATTTACGGGACCCTCGCACTAATTGGCACACGTCCATCGTATTCTCACTCCCGGATTTTCCGTACGATCATGATTCGTAATTATCGCACCTAAGCACAACGTGTAATGATTTCATTATCGAGTTTCTTTTACAAATGAAACCGTCACGGTTTCGATCTCTCGTGCAAAACGCGAAGATACGTGTATACAATCACCTTACGCTGATATCATGCGATTTGTGAGCTTGACGTCTGTAAAATACCACCTTTAAGTAGACAGATGGGCATCTTGACTGCTCAAATCATCTTTAATGATGAAGTCATTATATTGTTTGGATTGAGATATCGTTGATTAAGAAAATTATATGTACTTGAACACACGTGTATATATTATTAAAATTTAACTCTTTGCAAATTTTTTAAATACAAGGATTAAATAATTGCGTTTTAGATGCGATAAAAAATAAAGATTAATCTAATCATCTAATTACGCATGTTCCTTCTTAATACATTACGGGAATATAATTGAATCACGTTTCTTCGCCTCAAATAAATTTTCACGTAAATTTTTTACACAATGCAATAAATCGAGGAATCAATAAATTAAAGATGGTTTTAGATTATCTTTTTTCAGATATCTTAGACACACGAAAAATCTGATGAAATCTTTTAAGCCTTTTTCATATAATTTGTTTAATGATTCACATGATTTAATCAATTAATTTCATCATTTAATGATATCAATAATATTTGTACTGTTTTTTAATTTTGATCTTTATGTTATACTTAAGATGAAAATTAAGAAACGGTACAAATATCATTGATATCATTAAATGATGAAATTAATTGATTTAAATCATGTGAATCATCAAAATTAAGATTGGTTTGAACGCGATTAGTAATTTTTTTCTGAAATTGGATCGATTTATAATGCGGAAATTGAAGAGACGATTCTCACGCTAAGACAATGGGCTCCTCGGGACGATGAAAATAGTTTGCAATTTTCAATGTGTGTGGCCCTGTCTCTCCCTTCCTTCCCCCCCTTCCTCTCTCACTCGTTTCTGCTTCCCTTGTGCCTTGCTACAAATTGCACCGACAAACGATCAAAGAACAAGGGAGCTGTTCTCATTGAAGAATTAAAATCCCATCAGACCTTCCCGAAAGAAATGGGCGCGCGTTTATGCGAATAATTGAGAAAAAATTGAAAGGATTAAGGAATAAACGCCGAGTCATTCTGACGTGTTTCGCGCAAGAATGCAATCCTAAAGATATTCAACTAACAATAAAACACAATGAGATGTTACACATGCGGAGGGAAACACGCACACATTCGCACATCGTCAAGAAGAGAGAAAGAATCGAACACACATATTGTTAGGGATTCTTTGTGGCAGAAGCTTGTCGAGTATTCAAAGGGGGTCACCCTCGGTAGTTGCTTCTTATCCTGAGAATTTCTCGCAAAAGTATATATTATCCGGAAGTAAAAATCCCACGGTTCGCAACAAAGCGAAGCCCTCGAGCCCTTTTTCACACCTCTCTTGTAACTTTCTCTTTAAACATCGGGGCCTATAAATCCAGCCTCATCCGTGTCGTGCGTTTCTGCGTCGTTTCGCTCGAGCGCGGACACGCGTGATTTATCGTTACTGATGACTTAATGAAACTCGCATCGTCAAGTGAGAATCGAGCGACGATTAGGAAGAAACGATCCTGTTTCATGAAAGGTGTAAAAGAGGAGAAACGTGTACGATCGTATACGATCCGACATTGATTATGTCATGTAAATTATCGGTTATTAAAGGCTTAGTAAAATCCAGGGTATATTGTTAATTGGGATATAAGATTCACCGACGTAAATGGCGATTGCGATAGAGATATATTCATCGCAATGACTTCGGTGATCGTCGTAATTTACACGAGCTCGCGATGTTATTGCATACACAGAAAAAAAATAAGTGTTAAATCAAAACTTATGTACTCAAATTAACGCGTTCATTATTTCATATATACGCAACAACTTTTAATCTTCTTTGAAGAATTTAATAATTTTAAATTCCAACAATATTATCGTCCTATTTTAATAGTGTAATTGTCACCTCAAGAATATATAATTATTTAATTCTACCTTAAAAAAATTATAATCTTTGATTTAAAAATATTATTTTCTATCCAACATTGTTTTTTTTTCCATTGAAGAAATTTAAATCATAAAAATATATTTTTCTCGATTAAACTATATAAAATGGTTTCATTCGAGTAAACAATTATTCAATATAATTTTTCTTTCTTCGCGATATATTTTTCTTTAATTAACGCGATATAATCTCATTTCAAGGTTTCCATGTTAAAACTAAATATATTTTCAAAACAAGAATGTCCTTTTCTTCCGTGAGTTTATACATAGAAAAAAATAAGTGTCAAATCAAAACTTATATACTTAAATTAACGCGTTCATTATATATTGTTTCGTATATACGCAACAATTTATAATCTTCTTAGAAGAATTTAATCATTTTAAATTCCAACAATATTATCGTCTTATTTTAATAGTGTAATTGTCACCTCGAGAATATATAATTATTTAATTTTACTTTAAGAAAATTATAATCTTTGATATAAAAATGTTATTTTCTATCCAACATTGTTTCTTTTTCATTCGAGAAAATTAAATCTTAAATCATAAGAATATATTTTTCTCGATTAAACTATATAAAATGGTTTCATTCAAGTAAACAATTATTCAAGCAATTATATTTTTCTTTAATTAACGCGATATAATCTCATTTCAAGATTTCCATGTTAAAACGAAATATATTTTCAAAACAAAAATGTCCTTTTTTTCTGTGAGCTTGTACACAGAAAAAAATAAGTGTCAAATCAAAACTTATATACTTAAATTAACGCGTTCATTATTTCGTATATACGCAACAATTTATAATCTTCTTTGAAGAATTTAATCATTTTAAATTCCAACAATATTATCGTCCTATTTTAATAGTGTAATTGTCACCTCAAGAATATATAATTATTTAATTTTACTTTAAGAAAATTATAATCTTTGATTTAAAAATGTTATTTTCGATCTAACATTGTTTCTTTTCTATTCGAGAAAATTAAATCTTAAATCATAGGAATATATTTTTCTCGGTTAAACTATATAAAATGGTTTCATTCGAGTAAACAATTATTCAAGCAATTATATTTTTCTTTAATTAACGCGATATAATCTCATTTCAAGATTTCCATGTTAAAACTAAATATATTTTCAAAACAAAAATGTCCTTTTTTTCTGTGAGCTTATACACAGAAAAAAATAAGTGTCAAATCAAAACTTATATACTTAAATTAACGCGTTCATTGTTTCGTATATGCGCAACAATTTATAATCTTCTGAGAAGAATTTAATAATTTTAAATTTCAACAATATTATCTTATTTTAATAGTGTAATTGTCACCTCAAGAATATATAATTATTTAATTTTATTTTAAGGAAATTATAATCTTTGATTTAAAAATGTTATTTTCTATCTAACATTGTTTCTTTTCTATTCAAGAAAATTAAATCTTAAATCATAGGAATATATTTTTCTCGGTTAAACTATATAAAATGGTTTCATTCGAGTAAACAATTATTCAAGCAATTATATTTTTCTTTAATTAACGCGATATAATCTCATTTCAAGATTTCCATGGTAAAACTAAATATGTTTTCAAAACAAGAATATCCTTTTTTTTCTGTGTATGACGTATGATTTCGCTGTCGTTGATCTTAAAACTCACTTATGGATCGAGGCCCACATGAGTCGCGGCGAACAATACTATCCTATAATCTAACAGAATATGAGAGATAACTGTAATTCGTAACTTTAATTACGACAGCTGTATATTTTGCGAACAATCCTGAGTCTTAATGAAGACGCAATTTTGTCTGGTGCATGAAATGCAAGTCTCATACTTTATCATTATAAGATGTGGAAGATTGAAAGTAATCATCTTGCGATGATGATAATTTTCGCTCGAGTAACAAGAGCGAAGATAAATTGTCTCATTTGACGACTTGTTTTATTTCGTAACATTTATTAAACATTTTAATATAAGTCTCATAAAGTATTTAACAGCGATCGACGGGATACTCGCATTTAATCGTGCAATTTGTAAGCCAATCGTCTCAGATTATTTAATTACTGTGTGTTAGTGTGAATTGTCACATTAATCAGGGTATGAATTGCGCTAACGAGGACTCGGCCCGATGGCGAAGGCAGATATCATCGAGGTTGCTTTCTGACTTATCGCATACCGAGCGTCATTATAAACGGTGGATCGAAAGTCGGTTACGATCGTGAGATGAAAGAACCCTGTCGTTCGGGATCTCGACGGAATTACTCGTTATTCCCGCGATTTCTCAGGCAGGCTCGTGCGAGTCCTTTTGCGCGCATCGCGCGTTCCGTGGATTTCCAGACACGTTCGTATGAGCAACGAGTTTTAACCGACCGATTAGCATACTTAATTAAACACGTCAGCCCCGTCGTTTTACGCGTTATACGTACCCGGTCGAGCACCCGATGCCGACCTATAGGGCTCCGCGTTCTCGCAGTAGCGTAACCATCGCAAGTCCGGAACTCTCGCTGCGACCGCGAGAGACCATAAGAGACCCGTCACGTATTTCCCGGTTGCGAAGCGCATGTGCATTCCTTCAAAGATAACGGCGGAGAAAAAAATCATAAGATGGAGAGAAGCCTCAGAGAGTTGGTTTATCTCTTACGGTTGTAAAACAAACCTCATTTAGCAATCGTACAGATGCGGCCGCTAGATGCTTCCGGAATTAAATTAAGCCCCGGATTATATCTAAAGCCATTGGTCGGGGGAATTTTTTTCTTATTCTTTGCATAATATTTCTTAAGTACATGTAAAAGAAATATGCGAAATAATTATTTGATCAAAGAGTTTCCATTTTATATATATATATATATATATATATATATATATATATAATTAAATTTTTATATATAATTATATTATATATATTTTATGTAATATATATTAAAATATATATAATTATAAAACATAATTATATAATATGTTTTATAACATATATATAATATATATGTTATATATATGTTATACACGTATAACACATGTTATAAATATACAATTTTTGTAATATTATATATTATATAAAATAATTTATATATTATATATTATTTTTTTTATACAAGCCACACAGAAAAAAGTAAGTGTCAAATCAAAACTTGTATACTTAAACTAACGCGTTCATTGTTTCGTATATATGCAACAATTTATAATCTTCTTAGAAAAATTTAATAATTTTAAATTTCAACAATATTATAGCCTTATTTTAATATTGTAATTGTCACCTCAAGAATATATAATTATTTGATTCTATTTTAAGAAAATTATAATCTTTGATTTAAAAATATTATTTTCTATCCAACATTATTTCTTTTTTATTCAAGAAAATTAAATCTTAAATCATAAAAAAATATTTTTTTCTGGATTGAACTATATAAAATGGCTTCATTCGAGTAAGCAATTATTCAAGCAATTATATTTTTCTTAAATTAATCCGATATAATCTCATTTCAATATTTCCATATTAAAACTAAATATATTTTCAAAACAAGAATGTCCTTTTTTCCGTGAGCTTATACACAGAAAAAAATAAGTGTCAAATCAAAACTTATATACTTAAACTAACGCGTTCATTGTTTCGTATATACGCAACAATTTATAATTTTCTTAGAAGAATTTAATAATTTTAAATTTCAACAATATTATAGTCTTATTTTGATATTGTAATTGTCACCTCAAGAATATATAATTATTAGATTCTACTTTAAGAAAATTATAATCTTCGATTTAAAAATATTATTTTCTATCCAACACTGTTTTTTTTTCCTCTCGCGAAAATTAAATCTTAAATCATAGGAATATATTTTTCTCGATTGAATTATATAAAATGTCTTCATTCGAGTAAGCAATTATTCAAGCAATTATATTTTTCTTAAATTAACCCGATATAATCTCATTTCAATATTTCCCTGTTAAAACTAAATATATTTTTAAAACAAGATTGTCCTTTTTTACTGTGCATACTTTCAAACTATTATCGAAATTTTTTCCGCTGACAGATTACATTTGTTTGACATTAAATTAATCGTTAATATCAGCGAATAAAAATTAATCGAAAAGTAAATCACCGACGCGATTACGCCACTGAACCACCAAAGCAAAAGGGCCATACAACGAACCGTAAATCGAGAGGAGTCAAGAGAGAAAGAGAGCGAGAGAGAGAGAGAAAGGAACAAGATCGGCTCCATGAGTCGACTTGTGCACGAGGATGCGAGCGTGCGAGAGATTAAAACGAAAAACTTCTCTCCGCGCTCGTCCCCCGCCCCCTTTTTTCCTCCCTGAAAGAGCGTCGCGCATTTAACCGAGGATGCCCGGGCTCCCTGCGGCGGGTTCAATGAGTGCCCCTCTACCGATGCCCTTCGCCGCGAGCGAAAGGGGAAGGTGCACACAGGTCGATGCGTGTGTGTGTGTGTGTGTACCATGTATGAATTTACGTACACTATACATGTATGAATTTCGGTGAACTTGGTTGCTCTCATTTACTTGTTGCTCCTCGTTCCGAGGAAGAGAACGGCTCCTTAATCACAGCCATACTCATGGACCGTAACTTCCGTGTGTCAGACTACGTAAATGGGAGATCTGATTTTCACACCTCGACACATTCCTGTCTTTAAATAGCTGCTTAAGCGCTACTGCAGCTTTATCTTAAATATGTTTTGCGCCCCCTCTTTCGGAAATTTCACCATTTTCTTCTTTTTTAATGTCCGATTATTGATAATTTTGAAAATATTATTTGATTAGTTATATATTTTTTAAATCTTGGAAATAATCGCGTAAAAAGTTCTCATCGAAATTATACATTAATAGATTGACATAAATTATATAAAAAAATTAAATTATTAAATTATAAGTATGCTTGAGATTTTAAAAGCTATTTAGATGCTCTTATAATTTATATCAAATCTGCTTGGAAATCTCTGAAAATTTCGAGTGTTAATATCGCTTTCAATTATTTTTCTTCTTTTTCACAGCTACGAGATTTATAATTTTATAAACAAATTTCGATTAAATTATAAAGTTTTATTAAACTAAGGGGAAGAATTTTCATGAGATTTCCTCGAAAATAGTGCAGTATATTTTCGCGATTTTATATTTTAATGTTGAAACTATTTCCTTATCGATGTTAATGTTCTGGACGGATTCTAACATAACTTGCGTCCATCGCTTAAGTTTTGTGGCAGGTCATTAACGAGGATTTTACTCCCAATCGTTCTCCACAGAATAACGAATGGATTCTGCTTGCGAATCTGGTTTGTTCGTTTGTTAATTATTCATGCGTGAAGCGAATGAATATCAAATTGTCATGGTAACAAGTACAAAAAACGATGATGGTGCAAATAGCTTTCTTGAGCATGAAAAAAGCAAAAATTTAGATGGACGTTTAGGGGAACGACCGTTATAAAGAAATTACAATTAATGAACATGCGCTTCTATCATCTTAATATTTGACGAGAGAAATAAAAAATATCGTGTATTTAAACAAAACATATGATGGAACATATTCATTAAAATTGCCTCCAAAATTGATTCGTCACAATTGTTTCATTCCTGCAAATTTTTTAATCCTATCACTGAGAAAAATATCCGGTGAAAAGGTAACGAACGGATACTAATCCGATTATTAACCGATCACTTTAATCGGAAAAAAAAGAAACCGATCAGATATCCAATCAGAAAATATCGATCGATCGGAAAGTTCAAAATTCGGAACTTTCCGATCAGACATCCGATTAAAGTGATCGGTTAATAATCGGATAATATCCGTTACCTTTTCACCGGACATTTTTCTCAGTGATAATTAAAACAAATAAATATAATACACTTATATTAATATATATATAATACACTTAAACCAACATGCCGTGCACTCGGCGCGTTCCACGACATATCGAATGTAATCTCACGCGACACTCTCGGTGCATCCTCAAAAGTGATACCGACCTTGAAGACAGCCCAGCAGAACGATCCCGAGGACGAGCGAAAGTTGACGTCGCATTCTTCCGCTAATATCTTCTGGCAATCACGATGTTACCGATGCGGCGACTTCACGAAAGGATATCCTCGCGCAGGAATCCCTGGTTCTCCAACGGGTGATTATTTTATTGTCGAGGCCCCCTCGTCACCGAGGTCGTACGAGAGTGGAGCAGAGCGAAGGAGAAAACGGAAGAGGAGAAGAAAAAGAAGAAGAAGAGGAAGAGGAAGACACCGCGAGAAGGTGGCTCGAGGAAGAGCGTGCGAGAAGGAGTCGGCGAGGCCAGGAGAGGAGGAAGCGAGACCTCTTCGACCTCTATCGTCCTTCGAGGTCCACGAACGACTGAGGCGCACGAAGCGACGTCGGGCCGGCTATAGCCTCCCCTTCCTACTTTCACGTGGCGTGCTCCCGTTTCCAGCGGAGGCGCGGAATGGAGAGCCTCTCCATGGGCCATTTACCATTACCATCATCGTCGACGGCGACCGTCAAAAGGAGAGGAGCTGACGCCCGAGAGCGAGAGGTGGGAAAGAAGCGTACCCCGCTGTCCTCCCCCCTGCCTCCCCTTTCGTTGGTCGCCTCTTGAAGGTAACTCGTCGTCGAGTGTCGGGAAGCGCCGGGGGACCGGCGTTTCTAGGCCAGCTCTTCCTCCGCCGACGTGAGACGTCCTTCTTCTGCTCCTTCGTCTCCTTCCGTCGTGCTTCCTCCGCTGCTTCTTCATCTTCCTCGAGCAATTTCCCCGGTACTTCGCGTCATCGCCTGCGAGAGGATCTCGTCCCACTGGCCGCGCGGTGGCTTGGAGGTCAAGGATACTTGGTCACGCAATTCTAGCACGGATCGAACGATAACGATGATCGGAGTACGATACAAGAGCGAGAATCAGGGAGGATAATGCTTCTTCTTTGGTACCCGATGCCCCGGCATTTTGTAACCGAGAAGACGAGAAGAAGAATGAGCCCGCGGAGATTTGCACTGCTGATCGCGCACAATATGTATGTGCAATACAGGTATCATACAGTCCTTTCGTCACGTCCGACTTTCGGGATTCGAAGCTAGATTAGACGCGCGCGTTGCACTGAGAAAAAAATCTGCTTGCATTCATTAGAAATCTGGTAGATTCAACCAGTATGTCTGTTGGAAAATGGACGAGCCAGAATTCTTGTAGGAATTACCAGGTGAATCTGATTAATTTCTTCCTGTTCAATTTACCAAATTTTCTAGTTAATAATACTAAACTCCCTAGCATCAAGTCGTCTAAAGTTTTTCCATCTAATCTCAAAAGTCTATTTAATATTCTAAATTCCAACATGATTATTGCATAAATTCAATCCAGATTACTGAATAAATTGTTTTAAATTCAGTTTGTTAGAAAACAGTGCACTGAGAAAAAAACCTGGTTGCATTAATTAGAAATCTGGCAGATTCAACCAGTATGTCTGTTGGAAAATGAACGAACCAGAATTCTTGTAGGAATTACCAGATGAATCTGATTAATTTCTTCCTGTTCAATTTACCAAATTTTCTAGTTAATAATACTAAACTCGCTAGCATCAAGTCGTCTAAAATTTTTTCCATCTAATCTCAAAAGTCTATTTAATATTCTAAATTCCAACATGATTATTGCATAAATTCAATCCAGATTACTGAATAATTATTTTAAATTCAGTTTGTTAGAAAACAGTGCACTGAGAAAAAAACCTGGTTGCATTAATTAGAATCTGGCAGATTCAACCAGTATGTCTGTTGGAAAATGGACGAGCCAGAATTCTTGTAGGAATTACCAGTGTCTATTAATTTTTCTGTTAATTTACCAAATTTTCTAGTTAATAATATTCTAGCATAAGTCTTAAATTTTTTCATCTAATTCAAAGTTTTTATTTTAAATTCCAATGATTATTGTATTCATCCAGATTATGAATAAATTGTTTTATTCAGTTTGTAGAAACAGTTGAGACTTTGCTTAATTAGAAATCTGGAATTCAACCAGTATGTCTGTTGGAAATGACGACCAGATTCTTGTAGGAATTAACCCGTTCATTGTTTCGTATATACGCAACAATTTTTAATATTCTTAGAAGAATTTAATAATTTTAAATTTCAACAATATTATCGTCTTATTTTAATATTGTAATTGTCACATCAAGAATATAAAATTATTTAATTCTACTTTAAGAAAATTATATTTTTTAATTTAAAAATGTTATTTTCTACACTGAGAAAAAATTTGGTTGCATTAATTAGAATTCTGGTGGATTCGATCAGTATGTCTGTTCGAAAATGGACGAACCAGATTTTTTGTAGGAATTACTAGATGAATCTGATTAATTTCTTTCTGTTCAATTTACCAAATTTTCTAGTTAATAATACTAAACTCGCTAGCATCAAGTCGTCTAAAATGTTTTCCATCTAATCTCAAAAGTCTGTTTAATATTCTGAACTCCAACAAAATTATTGGATAAATTCAATCCAGATTATTGAATAAATTATTTTAATTTCAATTTGTTAGAAATTAAAATAATAAGCAGTGATGCAAGAAGAAGATGCAGCTCAAAGACACACAATCAGAGAGCTAGCGTCCTCTTTCTGGCACTACTGCTCGTAAGAGAAAAAAAAATATATTTTGGATTTAACGTTAATACTAGTTCTTTATATACATTCCATGGAAAATATTTAATACGAGTAAAGTTAAGAGTGGCTCGCCGCTCACACAGAGAAAAATGTATACTGTATTCAAGTAAATATATCATAAGTTCACCACAAGCATTAAATTTAATTGAATATATTCTGCATTTTAGTAAGTGCAGTATTTTAGTCAAGAATATTAAATTTAAACAAAAATTTGGTTTGCTTACTACAAGAGTTGACGTAAAGTAAGTTTGATTTTTCTTTGATACATCTTTACAATATTCTTGAAGAGAAAATAAATTCTTCTTTTGAGTACATGATATGATAATGAAATTTTCTAACACTTGTGATGAGTATATTTTAAGACTATTATCAAGAATATATTCTTGTTGAAGAAAATTATTACTTAAAAAAAGAAAAATAAACTGAGTAATCGCTTTTCTTAGCAGTAGAATGATATTTTTCTCTGTGCAGCGGCAAGCAAAGAAGTTAATGCAACAAGAAATTATATAGATTCAATCAGAAAATACTAAATACCAAATCCTTATAGTAAATCTATTAAGTTCTAAAAGTTATTAAGAATGATATGATTCTTATTCATGATTACAATCTGTGGTTGCAGCTTGGCTAAGGCCCAAAATAAGAGTATCGAAGCTATACGATTGTTGCCCGTACAACAACGAAATTATATTACGATTGCCGAGATTCAATCAGAAAATACTAAATACCAAATCCTTATAGTAAAATCTATTAAACGTTCTAAAAGTTATAAAAAATCAAGTCTTATCATGATAACTAGAAATTCTTGTTTGATTTAACCAAAATGACTTCAACCATATACGTCTTGTTGGTACAATCAAACGATTTTTCTCAGTGCGGATGTTGAGGCTCTGATAAGAAGCGCCGATGATAAGTCAGCAGAGTAGGTCGAGCGAAACCCGAACAATCACGGAAACCGAGGAGTCCACCGATTAATTAATAAAAAATATTAAAAATGCATCGCCGCGTATATTCGCCTCCGAAGAGAGGCCAAGAGAGGAAAGATGAGGAGCGACGTGATCCGCGCGCGCGTGCGATTAACGACTACACTTTCTAATTGAAGTGTCGTAAGAAATCGAGGGGATGTTCTTGCTAACGATAGCGACATTAGTCTCCTTTCCTACTTACAATTCTAAGCGGTTGTTTCGCAGGCGTGACGAATCTGCGCCGCATACCTGACACCGCAGCTGTGCGATTGACATGTGGCTCTGTCTTTTTGCGGTCTCCTTCCCGGGAGAAATTCCGGAAGGAATTAAAGCAAAAGTAGTCTGTTTTGCACGTTATGCACGTGGCTAGAAAATTAATAGAGTGCGTTATTAAGAGAATGGCATCGGAAGAAACGAAAATGAAGACAAATCTAATCCTTATCCCTTTGCGCGTGATTAAAATCATTTTATTTTAATTTCAACAAATAAATTTATTTCAAATAAATTTATTTTATCTATCATTAGTATGTTATAGTCATTAATAACGCATCGACAGCTTTACAGCTTGAAATCCGCGAATGACGAAGCGCGACGAGCGCGTACACGACGAAATCGCCCTCGTTGCGCCCATTAAGATGGCCTAATACGGTCGAAGGAGGGCTAAAAACGCGCTCGTCGATCGTGCTGCACGCGAAAGTGTGGCAGTGACCCGCGAGAAGGAGTTTCGCGTGCTGCAACAGCTGCAACCGAAAGATCCCGGAGCGTCTCGAGGTCCGCGAGCGATCGTTTATCAACATCGGCTGTCAACGCTATTGAATCGCGAGATACATGCACACGTGCGTCTCTCCTCGCGTATTCTCCGGTCTTTACCATTAACCCACTTGCGCCTTTAACGTCGATACTCGGTCTAAGGTATCCGTACGACCGATTTTTCGCGCTTTGTTCGCCAGCAGAATCGAGAACGCGGACGGATATCAACAGTAGCAACAACGGCGAATATATCTCGCACTTTAGAAAAATCGTTTGATTGTACCAACAAGACGTATATGATTGAAGGCATTTAGGTTAAATCAAACAAGAATTTCTAGTTGTCATGATAAGACTCGATTTTTTAAAACTAGAACGTTTGATAGATTTTACTATAAGGATTTGGTTAGTATTTTCTGTTTGAATTCTGTTCTATAAAATTTCTTGTTCCATTAATTTCTTTGCTTGCTTCTTAACGTAACTCGTATTAATATTTACCATGAAATGTATATAAAGAACTAGTATTAACGTTAAATCCAAAGTATATTTTTTTTCTCTTACGAGCAGGAGTGCCAGAAAGAGGACGCTAGCTGTCTGATTGTGTGTTTGAGCTGCATCTTCTTCTTGCATCACTGTTTATAAGTTTAATTTCTAACAAACTGAATTTAAAATAATTTATTCAATAATCTGGATTGAATTTATCCAATAATCTTGTTGGAATTCAGAATATTAAACAGACTTTTGAGATTAGATGGAAAAAATTTTAGATGACTCGATGCTGGTAAGTTTAGTATTAACCAGAAAATTTGGTAAATTTAACAGGAAGAAATTAATTAGATTCATCTGGTAATTCCTAGAAGAATTCTGATTCGTCCATTTTCCAACAGACATACTAGTTGAATCTATCAGAATTCTAATTAATGCAACCAGATTTTTTTCTCAGTGCACTGTTTATCAGTTTAATTTCTAACAATCTGAATTTAAAATAATTTATTCAATAATCTGGATTAAATTTATCCAATAATCTTGTTGGAATTTAGAATATTAAACAGACTTTTGAGATTAGATGGGAATAATTTTATACCACTTGGTGCTGCGAAGTTTAGTATTATTAACCAGAAAATTAAGTAAATTTAACAAGAAGAAATTAATCAGATTCATCTGATAATTCTGGTTCGTCCATTTTCCAAAAAACATACTGGTTGAATCTACCAGAATTCTAATTAATGCAACCAGATTTTTTTCTCAGTGTAATAATAATAATAATAATAATAATAATAATAATAATAATAATAATAATAATAGTAATACACTGAGAAAAATCGTTTGATTGTACCAACAAGACGTTTATAATTGAAGGCATTTTGATTAAATCAAACAAATTTCTAGTTATCATGATAAATGAATTTAATAGATTTAATAATTTTAAATAATAAGTAATACACTGAGAAAAATCGTTTGATTGTACCAACAAGACATTTATAATTGAAGGCATTTTGATTAAATCAAACACGAATTTCTAGTTATCATGATAAGACTCGATTTTTTATAGAACGTTTAATAGATTTTACTATAAGGATTTGGTTAATATTTTCTGATTGAATCTATAAAATTTCTTGTTGCATTAACTTCTTTGCTTGTCAAGAGGCGGCGAGCCACTCTTAACTTTACTCGTATTAAATATTTGCTATGAAATGTATATAAAGAACAAGTATTAAATCCATTGTAACATTAAATCCAAAGTATATTTTTTTTCTCTTACGAGCAGCAGTGCCAGAAAGAGGACGCTAGCTCTCTGATTGTGTGCGTTTGAGCTGCATTCTCTTCTTGCATCACTGTTTAATTTCTAACAAACTGAATTTAAAATAAAATAATTTATTCAATAATCTGGATTGAATTTATCCAATAATTTTGTTGGAATTCAGAATATTAAACAAACTTTTGAGATTAGATGGACAAAATTTTGGACGACTTCGGTGCCGATGAGTTTAGTGTTATTAACTAGAAAATTTGGTAAAATGAACACGAAGAAATTAATCATATTCATCTAGTAATTCCTACAAGAATTCTGGTTCGTCCATTTTCCAACAGACATACTGGTTGAATCTACTAGAATTCTAATTAATGCAACCAGATTTTTTCTCAGCGCGCTCGCTGTTTTCGAATCCAAGGATCCGACGATTCGTTTCGACAACGCGGCGCGTTGTTCGCGCTGGACGTGCGGAACGGCTCGTTTCAATTATAAATCCGCTCTTTTGTTCGCCGGATACGCGATGGTATCTCTTCACGCTCCTCCGGCAAAAACTCCCCGTCCTTTATCGCGGGACAACGAATTCCGCTCGCCGCTCGCATCGGGATCGGATATATTTTTTTGTCGGAAACGAGAGGCGACGAGCGATCCCCGGGAAACGTTGATAAGCGTCCTCTAAGCCGCTGCGACACGTCCGAGCGGCGGATGTTACGTACCACGTGAGTCGGCGATACCTTTTGACCGGATTGAATTTGAATGGACTCATTATCTTCCTTAATAAGCGGCACTTCGTGCCGCCTAAGCTGCCTTTCTCATGCCGAGGAGCCGCCGCGACACAGCCAAGTTGGCGTGTGTCTCCTCTCGTCCCACAGCTTTTGTCCGCGCAACCCAATTTTGCGACCAATTGCCACCGACCCTCTTTTGCCGTGATTCTCATCTCCGCCGTGAGGAATGATAACAGCAAAATTTCAAATGACGTTATTATTGAGTAATAATGAATATCTGGCCGCAAAAGTTGTCCCTTTTTAGCTAAACAAATAACTTTAACTTTATGCCTAGTCAGCAGATGGAAAAAAGTATAATGTTCGGGAATTTTTTTCATGAAGGTATAATAATTTCTTCTTTACAAATCAATTTTTATTCAAAAGTACAAATATTGAGGATGTGGTTATATTTTTTTTTAAATAAAATATTAAAAAATGTAAAAGTTCTAACTATTCTCCCGGATATTGTTTTTTAAAAAGCGTTGCGCGGTGAATAGTGCTATTCGAAGCTAATTTATTGATATAAAAAATTCGATAAACTGTAGTTGATGTATGAAATTGTCTAGTAGATGAACGAAGGATTAATCGAAAAATTATTTTGGAACAAAATGATAGCACTAAGATATTCTTTTTCGACTTAAAATTTGCTCGTTTTTTATTAAGTAAAAAAAAGTATTCATTAAAAAACAAAATCCTTCGTTCATCTACTAGATTTTTATATTTAAAAGAAGCCTGTAAAATTTCAAGCAAATCGGTGTAATCGGTTTTCGAAATATCTTGCTCATCGACTTTGAAAAAGTGAAGGAAAACGCGTTTAAAATTTGTCAAGTTTACGTTTCAAATGCAGATTTTTTAAGTTACACAGAATCATCTATTCCGAGTCATATAATTTTAATTTATTTAATTCTTCATATATTGGCTTAATAGCCCTCAAAACATCAGAGCTGAAATTTTATAATCGTGCTTAAACAAAGTTATATATTCTAGCGCTTCATGAAACATACACTTATAACTCCGTTAAATTGCATCCGATTAATTTGAAACTTTTAGGAAATATTTTCAATATAATATATTTCAAGAAAATGTAAAAATATAAAAATTGGTTTTTTACTTTTATGACTAGGTATAACCCCTTGACACATAAATTGCGATCAAATAAAGATTTATTAAAAAATAATTCAGAAGAAATTTATTCATGAAAATAAAAAAGAAATAGTAAATTGTTTATGTCAAAAGATACAAAGTAAACGGAATGAATCGTATCAATGACATTCTTAACTGTAGAAGCTTCCAAGTGTTACCACAAACGTCAAACACCACGTTTGAATTAACTGTGCAAACAACATGGATGCTTTGCAGAATCCAGTAATCAGTCAACTCTGAACACATCATGCAAATCGTGCACTTTGTCGACTAAAAGCAATCTGAACGATCGAAAAAGCGAACTTTTCCGCAGCGTCCTCGATAAAGATATAATTTAATAACGACGCGAATCGCGCGATCGCGTTGATTCGTACGCAGAAAAAAAGGACGTTCTTATTTTAAAAATATATTTAGTTTTAACATGGAAATATTGAAATTTAAAAATATATTTAGTTTTAACATGGAAATATTGAAATGAGATTATATCGCGTTAATTAAAGAAAAATATAATTGCTTGATTAATTGCTTACTTGAATGAAACCAATTTATATAGTTTAATCGAGAAAAATATATTCTTATGATTCAAGATTTAATTTTCTCGAATGAAAAAGAAACAATGTCGAATAGAAAATAACATTTTTAAATCAAAGATTATAATTTTCTTAAAGTAAAATTAAATAATTATATATTCTTGAGGTGACAATTACACTATTAAAATAGGACGATAATATTGTTGGAATTTAAAATGATTAAATTCTTTAAAGAAGATTATAAATTGTTGCGTACATACGAAACAATGAACGCGTTAGTTTCAGTATATAAGTTTTGATTTGACACTTTTTTTCTGTGTATAAACTCACAGAAAAAGTACATTCTTGTTTTGAAAATATATTTAGTTTTAACATGGAAATATTGAAATGAGATTATGTCGCGTTAATTAAAGAAAAATATAATTGCTTGAATAATTGCTTACTCGAATGAAGCCATTTTATATAATTCAATCGAGAAAAATATATTCTTATGATTTAAGATTTAATTTTCTCGAATGGAAGAAAAAACAGTGTTGGATAGAAAATAACATTTTTAAATCAAAGATTATTTTTCAATCAAAAGATTATTTTTATTATTTTTCAATCAAAAGATTATTTTTATTAATCAAAGATTAATTTTTTTAAAGTAGAATCAAATAATTGTATATTCTTGAGGTGACAATTACAATATTAAAATAAGACTATAATATTGTTGAAATTTAAAATTATTAAATTCTTCTGAGAAGATTATAAATTGTTGCGTACATACGAAACAATGAACGCGTTAGTTTCAGTATATAAGTTTTGATTTGACACTTTTTTTCTGTGTATAAACTCACAGAAAAAGTACATTCTTGTTTTGAAAATATATTTAATTTTAACATGGAAATATTGAAATGAGATTATGTCGCGTTAATTAAAGAAAAATATAATTGCTTGAATAATTGCTTACTCGAATGAAGCCATTTTATATAATTCAATCGAGAAAAATATATTCTTATGATTTAAGATTTAATTTTCTCGAATGGAAGAAAAAACAGTGTTGGATAGAAAATAACATTTTTAAATCAAAGATTATTTTTCAATCAAAAGATTATTTTTATTATTTTTCAATCAAAAGATTATTTTTATTAATCAAAGATTAATTTTTTTAAAGTAGAATCAAATAATTGTATATTCTTGAGGTGACAATTACAATATTAAAATAAGACTATAATATTGTTGAAATTTAAAATTATTAAATTCTTCTGAGAAGATTATAAATTGTTGCGTACATACGAAACAATGAACGCGTTAGTTTCAGTATATAAGTTTTGATTTGACACTTTTTTTCTGTGTATAAACTCACAGAAAAAGTACATTCTTGTTTTGAAAATATATTTAATTTTAACATGGAAATATTGAAATGAGATTATGTCGCGTTAATTAAAGAAAAATATAATTGCTTGAATAATTGCTTATTCGAATGAAGCCATTTTATATAATTCAATCGAGAAAAATATATTCTTATGATTTAAGATTTAATTTTCTCGAATGGAAGAAAAAACACTGTTGGATAGAAAATAACATTTTTAAATCAAAGATTATTTTTCAATCAAAAGATTATTTTTATTATTTTTCAATCAAAAGATTATTTTTATTAATCAAAGATTAATTTTTTTAAAGTAGAATCAAATAATTATATTCTCGAGGTGACAATTACAATATTAAAATAAGACTACAATATTGTTGAAATTTAAAATTATTAAATTCTTCTGAGAAGATTATAAATTGTTGCGTACATACGAAACAATGAACGCGTTAGTTTCAATATATAAGTTTTGATTTGACACTTTTTTTCTGTGTATAAACTCACGGAAAAAGTACATTCTTGTTTTGAAAATATATTTAGTTTTAACATGGAAATCTTGAAATGAGATTATATCGCGTTAATTAAAGAAAAATATAATTGCTTGAATAATTGCTTACTCGAATGAAGCCATTTTATATAATTCAATCGCGAAAAATATTCTTATGATTTAAGATTTAATTTTCTCGAATGGAAGAAAAAACAGTGTTGGATAGAAAATAACATTTTTAAATCAAAGATTATTTTTCAATCAAAAGATTATTTTTATTATTTTTCAATCAAAAGATTATTTTTATTAATCAAAGATTAATTTTTTTAAAGTAGAATCAAATAATTATATATTCTTGAGGTGACAATTACAATATTAAAATAAGACTACAATATTGTTGAAATTTAAAATTATTAAATTCTTCTGAGAAGATTATAAATTGTTGCGTACATACGAAACAATGAACGCGTTAGTTTCAGTATATAAGTTTTGATTTGACACTTTTTTTCTGTGTATAAACTCACAGAAAAAGTACATTCTTGTTTTGAAAATATATTTAGTTTTAACATGGAAATATTGAAATGAGATTATGTCGCGTTAATTAAAGAAAAATATAATTGCTTGAATAATTGCTTACTCGAATGAAGCCATTTTATATAATTCAATCGAGAAAAATATATTCTTATGATTTAAGATTTAATTTTCTCGAATGGAAGAAAAAACAGTGTTGGATAGAAAATAACATTTTTAAATCAAAGATTATTTTTCAATCAAAAGATTATTTTTATTATTTTTCAATCAAAAGATTATTTTTATTAATCAAAGATTAATTTTTTTAAAGTAGAATCAAATAATTGTATATTCTTGAGGTGACAATTACAATATTAAAATAAGACTATAATATTGTTGAAATTTAAAATTATTAAATTCTTCTGAGAAGATTATAAATTGTTGCGTACATACGAAACAATGAACGCGTTAGTTTCAGTATATAAGTTTTGATTTGACACTTTTTTTCTGTGTATAAACTCACAGAAAAAGTACATTCTTGTTTTGAAAATATATTTAATTTTAACATGGAAATATTGAAATGAGATTATGTCGCGTTAATTAAAGAAAAATATAATTGCTTGAATAATTGCTTATTCGAATGAAGCCATTTTATATAATTCAATCGAGAAAAATATATTCTTATGATTTAAGATTTAATTTTCTCGAATGGAAGAAAAAACACTGTTGGATAGAAAATAACATTTTTAAATCAAAGATTATTTTTCAATCAAAAGATTATTTTTATTATTTTTCAATCAAAAGATTATTTTTATTAATCAAAGATTAATTTTTTTAAAGTAGAATCAAATAATTATATTCTCGAGGTGACAATTACAATATTAAAATAAGACTACAATATTGTTGAAATTTAAAATTATTAAATTCTTCTGAGAAGATTATAAATTGTTGCGTACATACGAAACAATGAACGCGTTAGTTTCAATATATAAGTTTTGATTTGACACTTTTTTTCTGTGTATAAACTCACGGAAAAAGTACATTCTTGTTTTGAAAATATATTTAGTTTTAACATGGAAATCTTGAAATGAGATTATATCGCGTTAATTTAAGAAAAATATAATTGCTTGAATAATTGCTTACTCGAATGAAGCCATTTTATATAATTCAATCGCGAAAAATATTCTTATGATTTAAGATTTAATTTTCTCGAATGGAAGAAAAAACAATGTTGGATAGAAAATAAATTTATTTTTAAATCAAAGATTATAATTTTCTTAAAATAGAATTAAATAATTATATATTCTTAAGGTGACGATTACAATATTAAAATACAATATTAATAACAATTATATAAGACTATAATATAGTTGAAATTTAAAATTATTTAATTCTTTTGAGAAGATAAATTGTTATCTATACGATATAATGAATGCGTTAGTTTAAGTATATAAGTTTTAATTTGACACTTATTTTTCTTCTGTGTGTCAGATGAAGAGGTAATGCACTTTATTGGCGCGTATTTACACGTTGTTAAGATATCGTAAATTCATTGTAACATTAGATTCCATCATCGGAAGAAAATCATCGAAAGTTACCTTAATTAGTATGATAGAGAGAACATTTTAATAATCATGATAAAAAGAAGTATCCAATCGTATTGATGGTTACGATCTCTCGTTACTCGAGGAAATCCCGATTAAAAGGCGTATCTGGGATATAAAGATTCGCAGAGTGCATCATGTTTCAATAAACGCCGTCTTTATGGATCCCGAATAATCGATGCGGAGAAATGATTATTATATATTGTCGATTTTGTTGACGCGATACATCGCGCAAAAGGCTCGGAATCGAAAAGATGCCTCGGTTATTCTGATTCGTTACGATTCGTTTCTTCCTGCGAGTTTCTAATCATAAAACATAGCCGCAGACATATGCTTAACACGCGGTGCAAGGCATTTTGATCGTGCATTTACGGTGCATTTCCGACTTTACGACGGTGCACGGCCATTAACCGATCTAATTATATATACATGCATACGCGCATTAAACGGCATTTCGAATCGGTATAAACGTGTTACCGTAGGTAAATTCAAGTCGTCCGGAAGGTTAATAAAATATTGTCGCCTTGCCCCAAACCAGAATACATCGTACCGTTAGATTAAACTCTCGTTAATTGACATTAGTGTATAAGCGATTGGGTGAAATTCCAGAATGCGTGCGAAAGCACGTACTTTTTTACATTCACGAGTGATCTAGTTTCCTCAGACGATTTAGAATCGAATTTATTTTCTTATTTGATAAAAGTGACAAAGTTGATAAACTCATTAACATTTCAAGCAAGATTAAAGAGACTCGGCGGAGGGATTGGACGGATGTTTAAAGAGCGATTTATTACTTCACCGAGAGCCGGTTTCATCGATATTGCTTAACTTTAACTGTTCCCCGATCTATCTCTATCTCTCTGCCTTGTCCTGTTTCCAAAAAGAGCTGGAATAACTCGGCGTAAAAAAAATATTGATCGATTCAAGCGATATGAAGAGAAAATTCTTTGTGCTCCGATATATAAATCAAAACTGTGTTTTTTAAATTTCGCCTGCGCCCGGTTTTGTCATCTACTCTCTTTTATTCTGTTGTTCGTATCTTTTGAAAGAACGCGTATTTTTTTTTCTTTTCTTTGCAAGAAGCGAAAGAAAATAAAACACTTGCGAGCGTGAGAGGCTGTCCCCTGGCGGGATAAGACAAATAAGTGTGTGTCAAGCCTGACCAAAACTTTAATGGCCAAAACTATTTGTTTAATTATGTCAATAATTTTAAAACTATTGAAAATAAAGCCAGTTATTTTTAAGTTGATCACGAAATAATGTACCAGCTTCACACACACGACAAGTAAAGCAGAATGACAGAAGAAGAAGAAATATCGTCTTCGTGATTCGTGAATTTTCATGTATTAAATAAATAATTGGCCGATATCAAAGCTTCTCCAAGTCCGGAAAATTGACACGAATAAAATTTGCCACAAAATGCGAGAATGTGCTTTCTAAAGCAAAAGCATGAAGCACTGCTGTATTTGTACCACATATTTCTCGTAATCTATTTCTCACAAAGGAAGCAAACACTTTGAGCACAGAGTCTGCCGTTCTAATGCTATCAATCGTAATATATCGAAATGTATTTTCTCCAATAAATAAAATATTAATGTCAATTTTATTAAGTAACTCTGCGCTACTATTCCATTTCTCGTTTTATAATCGTATATAAGTCAAATTTATTATATTATGATAGTTTTTTCTATTTAATTTTTATTCGGATAGTTTAGAAAATACAGTGATAGATTTTCTCAGGGGAAATGTATAAATTTAATGAAAAAGTAAAGAAAGAAAATTCAATTTAAAGCGTATACGATCTCGTCTTGATTTCAAAGTTATCGAGATATTACTCGTCGAGGACAAAAATCTGACTGATGGCTCGGCAAAACAGGATTATCCGATATGATAAACGAGCTTCTTATGTGAAAAAGAATGCTTCGTATACACAGTGACTGGTTGTGCGACTCTCCGTTTTATTGACTCCTCGTAATTACCGTTTCTTACGGAAATACCACACGCGAGCGAATTTTCTATCGCATCGAAAACGATTCCAACACGATGATCACGGACACGTGTGCATCGGTGTCACACTTGCAACGTGCATCCGTAATTATCTGGATCGCAGGTAAAACCAATCGGTGATAATACACGTCAGATAGAAAGCACGAGCGGACTTCTCGATATGTAAAACCGCAAGACATGCGATTTAAGATGAAACTCGATATCGAGGATCACCAACGTAATCTTTAAAACGTCCATCTCACAATCAGTCGAAGATGCGCTGACGTTGCACTCGGTGACAGCATGCAATTTCGATCGAACGACATATCGATTATCGATATTGAATTATCTAAATTGAAAATGTTGTCGCGTTTGACGAGTCGATTTTGACCCTATCGGAAACTCAGACTATTCTCATCATCGGTTTATGCAGAAAAATAGACGTATCTGATAGAAGGTATTTTGGTTAAACCAGAAGCAGAATTTCTAGTTATCACAATAAGCCTCGATTTTTTATAACTAGAACGTTTAATTGATTTTACTACAAGCTTGATTAGTATTTTCTAGTTGGATCTATAAAACTTCTTGTTATATTAATTAACATGGACACTGAGAAAAAAATATGATTGTATTAATTAGAATTCTGATAGAATCAACCAGTATGTCTGTTGAAAAATGAACGAATCAGAATTCTTGTAGGAATTACCAGATGAATCTAATTAATTTCTTCCTGTTAAATTTATCAAATTTCTTCCTGTCAAATTTACCAAATTTTCTGGTTAATAATACTAACCAGCAACAAGTCATCTAAAATTTTTTCCATCTAATCTCAAAAATCTGTTTAATATTCTAAATTCCAACACGATTATTGCATAAATTCAATCTAGATTATTGAATAAATTATTTTAAGTTCAGTTTGTTAGAAATTAAACTGATAAATGATGCAAGAGGAGAATGCAGCTCACACTCAGTACTGTGAAACACACACAATCAGAGTTCTCTTTCTGGCACTACTGCTCGTAAGAGAAGAAAAATATGCTTTGGATTTAATGTTAATACTAGTTCTTTATATACATTTTAAATATTGAATACAAGTTAAGTTAAGAATGGCAAGCAAAGAAATTAATGTAACAAAAAATTTTATAGATCCAACCAGAAAATACTAACTAAATTCTTATAGTAAAATCTATTAAACGTTTTAGTTATAAAAAATCGAGTCTTATCATGATAACTAAAAATTCTTGTTTGATTTAACCAAAATGCCTTCAATCATACAGGGTGATCCAAAAGTATGGAAACGGCCAAATAACTGTGGAGGAATGCACTTTGGAGAAAAAAGTTTGAGACAAAAGTTATAGGATTTTTCCCGGGCAATCCGAGGGTGACCTTAGATTTGACCTTGGATAGTCATTTGAAGGTCACATAAAGATTACCTTCAATTTCTTAAATGGAACCCCCTATTTTTCATTGCATATTCTTGTAGCTTATCTCGAGAGCTTTCCAAAACACTATAATTAAGTACTTTTTGAGTTATAAGGCTTGAAATAATTTCTTAATTTTACATAAACCATAAAATATCTAGTAAACCATTCATTTTTCGATTATCTTACCTTCATACTTTTATGTACAAAATAATGAGAGGAATCAATTGGTGTAAAGAAAACACATAGTTGTTTCTAAGAAAAAATATGTAATTTGCAATTAACAATTCCATATTTTTTCTTAAAAACAACTATATGTTTTCTTTACACCAATTGATTCCTCTCATTATTTCGTACATAAAAGTATGAAGGTAAGATAATCGAAAAATGAATGGTTTACTAGATATTTTATGGTTTATGTAAAATTAAGAAATTATTTCAAGCCTTATAACTCAAAAAGTACTTAATAAAAAGGTACTTAATTATAGTGTTTTGGAAAGCTCTCGAGATAAGCTACAAGAATATGCAATGAAAAATAGGGGGTTCCATTTAAGAAATTGAAGGTAATCTTTATGTGACCTTCAAATGACTATCCAAGGTTAAATCTAAGGTCACCGTCGGATTGCCCGGGAAAAATCCTACAACTTTTGTCTCAAACTTTTTTCTCCAAAGTGCATTCCTCCACAGTTATTTGGCCGTTTCCATACTTTTGGATCACCCTGTATACGTCTTGTTGGTACAATCAAACGATTTTTCTCAGTGTAGTGATGCCATTTTTTAAGTAAATTTAGTTAAATTATTAACAAGAAAATTTGATAAATTTAACAGGAAGAAATTAATCATACTCATCTAGTAATTTCTAAAGGAATTCTGATTCGTCCATTTTTCAACAGACATACTGGTTGAATCTACCAGATTTTTAATTAATGTAATCAGATATTTTTCTCGGTATGTGATAAACAACTCAACGATATAGAAAATCTCTCGTCTTCGACATTGTAGCACTCTTGTTTGCGGTCACGAACAGCTTTTCTCGCTCGCAACATTTACGTAACGGCTCAACCGCGCGATAATTACGCTTAATTTTAACGCACGATAATGTTATGTCCATCCATGGGACGAGAACTGCATTTCTGCGCTTCTTTTCCCGCAAGACGAGCAGAACGATACTGCATGTCGCTTTGATTCAACTTATTACTCTAATCCGATGTGCGGAGATAATGTCGAAAAAATTGTACGTGTGCTGTCAAATGCGTTTTATATGTCGGTATCTCGTGTCGCCAGTCTCTCGAATCGTTTGGGAGCGTCCCTTGAGAGAACTAATGTGTTTGCTCCTCGTGTTTTTCCTCGAGATGGTGCGAAATTTCGCGGACGCACAGCACGATTGTCCAAAATTCCGCTTGGTCGCATCGCCACATGAACGAATATTATCGCATCCTCTTGACCACCCACTCGCTGCATCAGCGGATGCAGAATGACACTTGGACGCGCGGATTAAATTGCGCTCAATTTGCTTAAGACACACGGCCGTTTCGAATCTGTCCACGACTTACGTCTGTACCGCGTGCAAAATAAAATCCCCCGCTTTCGCGTGTCGTAGTATATACACGGTGTAAAAAAAAAAATACACGGAATACAAAATGTAAAATAAGATATGACATAAGAAAACTTGACACAAATCTCGCCTCGTATATCTTGCCGAGCGAAAAAGGTAATGGCGAATGTTTTCACGTGGCCAAACGTTTTTACTTTGAAGAGCGTGAATTGATGAAACGATAATGCCGCAGGAATATCACACTCTATATCTGTATGTATGCGGCTGCGTATATAATTTGCATGTTTTGCCGATCGTTCGCCCGCGGCCCGATACTTCCAAGCCGCTCTCACCGTGTGCCTGATCTACTTAGTACATTATTTTCCTCCGTATTAGCATTTTTATTGACTCGATACTCTCGATCGATCGTAAATCGGATTTTTCGGATATCAATTTTTCGCGTTGCTCTTCTAGATCTTGCGTACTTTTATTGAGAATATAAACAATTTTATAAAAAATCGGACCGAAAAACATTCTTTAGAACGAGATTGTGTACTCAGATATCGAATTTTTTTATCGAATTTTTTCACATCGCAAATCGATTCATATTGTTTTTCAGGCATCTCTGAAAAGAAGAGAGACATTTTCCACATTGAGAAAAATCATTTGATTGTACCAACAAGACGTATATGATTGAAGGCATTTTAAATTCAACAAGAAAATTTAAATCAAACAAGAATGTCTAGTTATCGTAATAAGACTCGATTTTTTATAACTAGAACGTTTAATAGATTTTACTATAAGGATTTGGTTAGTATTTTCTGGTTGAATCTATAAAATTTCTTGTTGCATTAACTTCTTTGTTTGCTGCTAAGCGGCGAGCCACTCTTAACATTATTCGTATTAAATATTTGCCATGAAATTTATATAAAGAACCAGTATTAACATTAAATCCAAAGTATATTTTTCTTCTCTTACGAGCAGAAAGAGGACGCTAGCTCTCTGATTGTGTGTGTTTGAGCTGCATCCTCTTCTTGCATCATTGTTTATCAGTTTAATTTCTAACAAACTGAACTTAAAATAATTTATTCAATAATCTGGATTGAATTTATGCAATAATCGTGTTGGAATTCAGAATATTAAACAGACTTTTGAGATTAGATGGAAAAAATTTTAGACGACTTGGTGCTGACGAGTTTAATATTATTAACCAGAAAATTTGGTAAATTGAACAGGAAGAAATTAATCAGATTTATTTAGTAATTCCTACAAGAATTCTGGTTCGTCCATTTTCCAACAGATATACTGGTCGAATCTACCAGAATTCTAATTAATGCAACCAGATTTTTTCTCAGTGTAGAAAATAACATTTTTAAATTAAAAAATATAATTTTCTTAAAGTAGAATTAAATAATTTTATATTCTTGATGTGACAATTACAATATTAAAATAAGACGATAATATTGTTAAAATTTAAAATTATTAAATTCTTCTAAGAATATTAGAAATTGTTGCGTATATACGAAACAATGAACGGGTTAATTCCTACAAGAATTCTGGTTCGTCCATTTTCCAACAGATATACTAGTCGAATCTACCAGAATTCTAATTAATGCAACCAGATTTTTTTCTCAGTGTAGAAAATAACATTTTTAAATCAAAAAATATAATTTTCTTAAAGTAGAATTAAATAATTTTATCTCTCAACATCAAGTTTGTCTCTCAACATCAATTTTAAAATGTAACGGATTATAAATTCTTTCTTTTTTGCGTTCGACGTTGTCAACTTTTTTTGTACTCTGACCTTTATTATTTACTGTATTGTTATAAGTTATTGCGAGCGACCGATTTGAACTTTTTCATGTAATATGTTTCTATAATCTTCGATATCAGCATTGAGAAGGTCCTGGAATAGGACGAAACGTATGCGAGCACGAAATTGTACATGTTATGATATTATAGACATGAATATTAAGGACTAAAGTTTAAGTTTATTTTCTTAAATTTTTGTTTGCATAGTACACCTTTGCCGTAGCAGTAATCTTTATTATTAAATTAATAGATTAATTTTTAGATTTAAATAATTTTATATTCTTGATGTGACAATTACAATATTAAAATAAGACGATAATATTGTTGAAATTTAAAATTATTAAATTCTTCTAAGAATATTAAAAATTGTTGCGTATATACGAAACAATGAACGGGTTAATTCCTACAAGAATTCTGGTTCGTCCATTTTCCAACAGACATACTGGTCGAATCTACCAGAATTTTAATTAATGCAACCAAATTTTTTTCTCAGTGCACATTTTTCTTAAGGAGAAAAAGACGCAGAATACTTCCTTTAGCGTGGAATGCCAGATACACATCGAGGCTGTATAAATCTCTGATTAACTCAGGAATTTGTGCGAAAACGGCGCATGTCGCTGAAATTAACGAGGAAACACCGACGCGAATGTGCACAGTCACCATTCTACAATCACTCGCATCAACGAATGCAAGACGATCGTAACTCTCGTTGCGCACACAAGTCAGCAAGGCTACCGAGACTTTTACACCTAGTCTGCCGAGAACTCGGCCACTTCGAATGCGACGCTTTCGGCAAACGAGAGAGGAGGAGAGCACACTTTGTTCGTGCATCGAGCATTTCTTTTTTTTTTTTCGTAACCGTTAGTCCAGCCTCCTTTTCCGGACACGAGCTAAAAACGAGATTGCATTCACATACAATTGTTCTTCAACAATCAGTTTATGATTTTGTTTTATATATCCAATTGAAAAAGTATTGAATACTCAAAAAATCCACTGTGAACAGGTTTTTATTAATTAATTTATTAATTAAAATATATTAAAATTGCTTTATATTTAAGTGTAAATGATTTTGGAAATTTTATTTTTCTTTTATTAATATCATAGATGGAAAGAATTATGAAAAATTATGAAAAATTATGAAAAATTTGTTTAGTATAAAAAACAGTAAGAAAAATATTCGTTTAGTGAAAACTTTGTGGAAAATATCATTGGCATAAATATAACGATGCCAAATAATTGCATCTTTTGATTGATTAATTGCAATAATTATTCTCAGCAACACATATAAATTGAGGTGAATTACACAATATTGCGATTGCAGTTTTTCGTCGTTCGATTCATTGCAGAAATAATGCTTGCCAGCAATGGATAAACTAGGTGTTGGAGGATTTAATCTATAGAATACAGACCTCTTTCACACAGAAGCGACATCTCGAGTTTACATTTCTTCAAGCTTAGCCTCGTGTCTTGATCGATAAAATAAATAAGATTGGAAAATAATATAAATATTTATCAAGATTATTTATATTTATTCAGAATCCACGCGAGAATTGTCAAGTTCCTTTTCATTTCACATCGATACGTGAAACTATATAAACATAAGGAACCAATATAATCAACAATTTCGAAGGAAACTTAAGTAAGGACTTAAAAATAAAGGAGAATAGAAGGATGTATAAATTGATAGAGTAAGTAAAAGTCAAAATTTTTCCGCGATATGATCTCGTGCGATCCCTCGGATATTGAGAAATTCCCTAGGAAATATCGCGTCCCTCCACTTGTCGCTCCATCTGCAGCTCAACGGTATTCCTGCTACATGCGTTGTCATTCCGGGCGCGAGGATCACGGTTTTATCGGAGGCTGCATGCGGTGCGCGAGAACGGCTTCCCGCGAAAATGTGGTGAGCTTCATTTTCTGACAGGAGCGGACCCCGCGATCGGCCGGTGATCAGCTGATCGGCCGGCGAGTCCGGCTTGTTTACAAACACACGTAGCGCACCTAACCTCCAATCTTTGACACATAACCTGTTCGGTTTTGACGTGTCGACCGGAGCCGCGATGTCGATGATGGGAACGTTTGATGGGAATCTTTCGATTCCAGACAGACTCTAATCGCTCTTTTTTTTCTCCTCCCGATAGATGCACTCCACGGGCAATGGCACGATGGTCAACGGTACTATCCGGGGTGTTCTTGGCTCTCTCCATGGTCCTCTCCCTGGGGAAGCTGTTGATGCTGGCCGCAGGGACTGGAAGCAATGGGGAACTCACGGAGGCGGACCAATGGCTCACCGAGATCGGCCTCGCCAAGTATCGTCCGCTCTTTAGGAAAGAAGGTAAGTACCAGAGAGCATCAGAGACTTGATGACAATTCGCGGGATGCCGCGAATATCTCGATTATTGAGACGCTTCCAGCTCTACGCGCTTCAGTAGGCATATTTTCAGAAAGGGATTGCAAATTCTTGGATTTTTCAACAGACGTAAATTACGATTAATTGCCGACATTTTTATGCGCCGAATAAAAACGCTGGATAGTTACCGAAAGAATGTAACCGAGAAAATATTAATTATTAAAATAATTAATATTAATATTAATTATTAAAATAATTAATATTAATATTAATTATTAAAACTGTTTTATAACAATTGCGTCGAGCGTATGTCATCTCGTAAAAATAGTTCCTGATGTCTTGATTTTTTTTTTAATTTAAGTAGGTTGCCAGTTAATATATTGGAGCAATTTCTGCGTATGTAGTATCCTGAAATAGAATATTACTTCAGAATTACGTAAATTGCGCAAAAATTTGCTTGCAGCTCTTACGTATTGCAAATAATGCGTAGGTCGATTATTCTTGGGTTAATGAAGGACGTACGTGCACATGCTTGACGCAGATTATGTATATTAGAGCGCAGCAATTTTTTCCTCGATGACTGATTCTTATCGCGTAATTTGCCATTCATCGGACGCCTTTAGACATCATGGTGCAGTCATTTTACGCATCGTATTCCACTGGAGCAATTTATCTCAACACGCGAATTTCCACAGAATTTTCTAAATTATTAATGCAACACCTGACACGCATACGCGCAGTTAAAATTAATTAATAAATCTTAAGCACATCCGTAGAATTTGCATAGTAATATAAGATGCATGAAGAGATTGCATTATGCATTATTATGATACATTATGTAATTCAAGATGAAGAATTCGCGTAAATCCTGATAATATAGCACATACACGCATAATATCCACCGCTATTAATCATGCGACTTTATCTTCGTTAAACATGTAACAGTAAGCCCGTAGTAAATCTTCGTAAAAAAAGGAATCTGCGAGAAAATGTAATCCACAAGTATACAAAATTAATATCTCTTTCAAACTATTGTGTCCAGAAAAAAGATCTCATATAAAAGTTACACAGTTTCGAGCGTGATATAAGAATATAAGAATATTGCTTTTAGATTTTCTTCCTCGATTATTTTTATCGCTAATTATATATTTGCAGTAACGAGATGATTAATTGTAAAAAGAATGAACTATATTAATTGTGAATTATCTATGTTAACTGTATTACTTTCACGTTTTGATATAAAATACATTACTGCCCGCAAGAGAACATAAAGGATAACAAACACGATTTTATTATCACGATTAGAACGATGGCGTCATTATCGGAAATTTTGTCTGTGACGTAATGATTTATTGTTGGGCGTCAATTCGCGGCCAGTATTCCGGATACTATCGATTACCCGTAAATTTGATCTGCCTTTACAATGAGCCGTAACTGCATCCCTCAAAGGGGACCCGACATGTAATATAGAACGTAATATAGATATCCGAGGGAAATGAGAGATCCTGAGATGAATTTTAAACTTGTACATTCATTTGCATCACATTTTCGGGGTCGCTAGGTTCGATACATTAAAATTCACACGTTTCAAGTTTACGTAGAGGACGAGGAAAGAATTAGAAATACAAATAATTTGGAAAAGAAAAGCTCACATAGAAAAAAAGGACCGTCTTGTTTTGAAAATATACTTAGATTTAACACTTATTTAAGATTTGACACTTATTTTTTATCTGTGTAAGCTCACGGAAAAAAAAAATATTCTTGTTTTGAAAATATACTTAGATTTAACATGGAAATATTGAAATGAGATTATATCGCGTTAATTAAAGAAAAATATAATTGCTTGAATGAAGCCAGTTTATACAGTTCAATCGAGAAAAATATATTCTTATGATTTAAGATTTAATTTTCTTGAATAGAAAATAAACAACATTGGATAGAAAATAACATTATTAAATCAAAGATTATAATTTTCTTAAAGTAAAATTAAATAATTATATATTCTTGAGGTAACAATTGCAATATTAAAATAAGACTATAATATTATTGAAATTTAAAATTATTAAATTCTTCGAAAGAAGACTATAAATTGTTGCGTATATACGAAACAATGAACGCGTTCGTTAAAGTATATAAGTTTTAATTTTACATTTTTTTTCTGTGCACCTACGCATAATTAAATTTATTGCGAATATTGCAATATTCGCCGATTAAATGCAGCAATTGTCACGTAACATAGTGGGAAGAAACTGATTTATCACACTGAGAAAAACATCTGGTTGCATTAATTAGAAATCTGATAGATGTAATCAATATGTCTGTTGGAAAATGGACGAATCAGAATTTCTTTAGGAATTACCAGATGAGTATTAATTCTTTCCTATTAAATTTACCAAATTTTTTTGTTAATAATAACTAAATTTACTTCAAAAATAGAATCACTGTGTCTATGTTTAATTAATATAACAAAAAGTTTTATAGATCCAACTAGAAAATACTAAATCTTTCACTGAGAAAAAAATTTGGTTGCATTAATTAGAAATCTGGTAGATTCAATCAGTATGTCTGTTGGAAAATGGACAAACCAGAATTCTTGTAGGAACTACCAGATAGATATGATTAATTTCTTCCTGTTAAATTTATCAAATTTTTTCGTTAATGATAGTAAACTCACCAGCACCAAATCATCTAAAATTTTTTCCATCTAATTTCAAAAATCTGTTTAATATTTTCAATTCCAACAAGATTATTAGATAAATTCAAGCCAGATTATTGAATAAATTATTTTAAATTCAGTTTGTTAGAAATTAAACTTATAAACTCAGTGCGGGATCTCTGAAAACTTTAGATTTGCGCGGGAAGAAATGTCAACACTGTAAGCTCATTCACTAGAAGAAGAAGCAAATCTGTTATTATTGCAACGGAATTCTTTCTCACAATTTTTCCTACGAAAAATTCCTCGATATCTGATTATTTTGCCAAAGTTCGCGAATGACAAGTGTACGCGAGGAAGAAACGAACTCGCGATTCATTAATCTCATCCCGCGAAGATCAGAGGCCACGTTTTACCAGCTCCGAGATTAATCGCCACGCATCAACGACGAATGTACGAATCATCGTAGACACTCGTTTTTCTATCTTTCGAGTCCGGAAGGAGCGCTGATAAAGCGATAAATCAACAGCATTGCCCGATCCTTCATCGTTTCGGCTGCCAAGAATATTGGTACTTTCTCTCTCTTTTTTTTTCTCTCCGTCTCTTTCTCATAGTTTATTCTACTCTTTTGCGAGTTTTACAGCACATACATATACACATATCGTAACCGGCGGTTTGCGAAGGGACGCGTCCGCTCAACCGCGATGTTTTCAATACTGCTCCATCTTGGCGTCGAGTCGGCACGTGCGATTTCCTTCGCCATTTCGCATTTATCGAAAAATGATTGCCGAGCAAACGACGCAAAAGTCGTCCTTAATTCTTCATCGCTAAAGAAACAACCAGTTTGTTGCCGCGTAATCGTGCGAATTAATCTCGCATGATAATTAGATGGAGGGAAAAAAATCTTATCTGACAAGCACTCATTCAACGGCGAGGAGATCTTTTTTTAGCAGAAAGAAATAATAACATCGTATCGACGTACGCTCATGATTTAGTGCGAGTTATTACTATCGGGAACCGCTATACTTATACCATGTCCAGTAACCGATAAACGCCACTCGCCTAATGGCTCTCTCTCTCTCTCTCTCTTTCCCTCGATAACCGATAATGGATGTCGCGCCAAATTAATCGATGCGATACTGTCGTCAATAGACGCGAAAAATATACACACGCTCGCGCAAAATTGCGACTATTAACTTATCCAATGTCGGCTATAGTTTGCCTCGCGATTAAGATATAGTCGTACTTGACACGAGCATATGGACACGGTTAAATGGCTAAAGTTCGATAACAAAGGGTATAATATAACTAGGTACGGGTCGTTTGTGGTGTCTCTTCGTAATTCGATAAACATTTCTCGAGTGTTGTTAATGCACTTCTCTGCTCGAGTTTAACGCTCAAAGTGGAATACACTTCAGACACGAGCCCTCTCGGTGCTCCTGATCGCGCAAACGCCACATTGAAGAAATGTACAGCGCCGAAAGTTGCCTAGGTTCTGGTTAGCGAGCGCGGAATGGCGATGAAACCTTGAAAATGAATAATGAATGATACACGCGGCATTCGGATCCGCATCGATCCGCAGCCGAGAGTGGATGTCGTCGGACATACACGACTATTCATTTCGACCACTTTCCGCAATCGATGCGGAAAGGTATGTTTACAGGGTCCTCGCTTCGTTGAAGTGGATAGCTCCCTTTGCGATCTCGACAAGGAAATTCGCAGACCTTTAAAAATTAATTGCGGCACTGAGAAAAATCGTTTGATTGTACCAACAAGACGTATATGATTGAAGGCATTTTGATTAAACAAGAATTTCTAGTTTATGATAAGACTCGATTTTTTATTACTAGAACGTTTAATAGATTTTACTATAAGGATTTGGTTAGTATTTTCTGGTTGGATCTATAAATTTTCCTGTTACATTAATTTCTTTGCTTGCTTCTTAACTCGTATTCAATATTTGCCATGAAATGTATATAAAGAACTAGTATTAACATTAAATCCAAAGTATATTTTTTTCTCTTGCGAGCAGTAGTGCTAGAAAGAGGATGTTAGCTCTTTGATTGTGTGTGTTTGAGCTGCATCCTCTTCTTGCATCACTGTTCATCAGTTTAATTTCTAACAAACTGAACTTAAAATAATTTATTCAATAATTTGGATTGAATTTATGCGATAATTTATGCGTGTTGAAATTCAGAATATTAAACAGATTTTTGAGATTAGATGGAAAAAATTTTAGACGACTTGGTGAGTTTAGTATTATTAACTAGAAAATTTGGCAAATTTAACAGGAAGAAATTAGTCAGGTCCATCTGGTAATTCCTACAAGAATTCTGGTTCGTCCATTTTCCAACAGACATACTGATCGAATCTACCAGAATTCTAATTAATGCAACCAGATTTTTTTCTCAGTGTAGAAAATAACATTTTTAAATCAAAAATTATAATTTTCTTAATGTAGAATTAAATAATTGTATATTCTTGATGTGACAATTACAATATTAAAATAAGACGATAATATTGTTGAAATTTAAATTATTAAATTCTTCTAAAAAGATTATAAATTGTTGCGTATATACGAAACAATGAACGCCTTAATTCCTACAAGAATTCTGGTTCGTTCATTTTCCAACAGACATACTGGTCGAATCTACCAGAATTTTAATTAATGCAACCAGATTTTTTTCTCAGTGTAGAAAATAACATTTTTAAATCAAAAATTATAATTTTCTTAATGTAGAATTAAATAATTGTATATTCTTGATGTGACAATTACAATATTAAAATAAGACGATAATATTGTTGAAATTTAAATTATTAAATTCTTCTAAAAAGATTATAAATTGTTGCGTATATACGAAACAATGAACGCGTTAATTCCTACAAGAATTCTGATTCGTCCATTTTCCAACAGACATACTGGTCGAATCTACCAGAATTTTAATTAAGCAACCAGATTTTTTTCTCAGTGTAGAAAATAACATTTTTAAATCAAAAATTATAATTTTCTTAATGTAGAATTAAATAATTGTATATTCTTGATGTGACAATTACAATATTAAAATAAGACGATAATATTGTTGAAATTTAAATTATTAAATTCTTCTAAGAAGATTATAAATTGTTGCGTATATACGAAACAATGAACGCGTTAATTCCTACAAGAATTCTGGTTCGTCCATTTTCCAACAGACATACTGGTCGAATCTACCAGAATTTTAATTAATGCAACCAGATTTTTTTCTCAGTGTAGAAAATAACATTTTTAAATCAAAAATTATAATTTTCTTAATGTAGAATTAAATAATTGTATATTCTTGATGTGACAATTACAATATTAAAATAAGACGATAATATTGTTGAAATTTAAATTATTAAATTCTTCTAAGAAGATTATAAATTGTTGCGTATATACGAAACAATGAACGCCTTAATTCCTACAAGAATTCTGGTTCGTTCATTTTCCAACAGACATACTGGTCGAATCTACCAGAATTTTAATTAATGCAACCAGATTTTTTTCTCAGTGTAGAAAATAACATTTTTAAATCAAAAATTATAATTTTCTTAATGTAGAATTAAATAATTGTATATTCTTGATGTGACAATTACAATATTAAAATAAGACGATAATATTGTTGAAATTTAAATTATTAAATTCTTCTAAGAAGATTATAAATTGTTGCGTATATACGAAACAATGAACGCGTTAATTCCTACAAGAATTCTGGTTCGTCCATTTTCCAACAGACATACTGGTCGAATCTACCAGAATTTTAATTAATGCAACCAGATTTTTTTCTCAGTGTAGAAAATAACATTTTTAAATCAAAAATTATAATTTTCTTAATGTAGAATTAAATAATTGTATATTCTTGATGTGACAATTACAATATTAAAATAAGACGATAATATTGTTGAAATTTAAATTATTAAATTCTTCTAAGAAGATTATAAATTGTTGCGTATATACGAAACAATGAACGCCTTAATTCCTACAAGAATTCTGGTTCGTTCATTTTCCAACAGACATACTGGTCGAATCTACCAGAATTTTAATTAATGCAACCAGATTTTTTTCTCAGTGTAGAAAATAACATTTTTAAATCAAAAATTATAATTTTCTTAATGTAGAATTAAATAATTGTATATTCTTGATGTGACAATTACAATATTAAAATAAGACGATAATATTGTTGAAATTTAAATTATTAAATTCTTCTAAGAAGATTATAAATTGTTGCGTATATACGAAACAATGAACGCCTTAATTCCTACAAGAATTCTGGTTCGTTCATTTTCCAACAGACATACTGGTCGAATCTACCAGAATTCTAATTAATACAACCAGATTTTTTTCTCAGTGCGCGAATTAATTTAATCGTCTTGTTGCAATCCGAGTTGACAGTAAAAAATTGCAAATGATATTAATTTTGTATACTATTGGACAAAAAAATACATAAATGAGAAGAATATGTAATGTGTCGTGTAACAAAAAAATTGAAAATCGAGTTCTTTTAATCTTCCTATCAAATAGCTTTTCAATTAAGCCTAGGTAATTAGCTCGAGCGTCGAGACGGCAGCTTGTGTTGCATTAATTATATCGAGACATCAAATATTTATATGTCGTTTATATCGATACATTAAATATTTATAGGCCGATGATGCATCGTCGAAAATTAATATTTGCATCATTCGACAGTGAGGAATTTTTTTCTATTTTTTTTATAATAGTAGGTAGATCATTTCGCTATATTTGATGAGGAACAGGTTACAATTATCGGAAAAGGTATAAGCCCAATTTTTAGCGGCGAACTGGTTCGAAACCAATATCGTGATGTACTTGGGCAGTGTTCTTTTAGGCTGCTCCTTCGCTATAGACATCGTAACCATACGTTTTTATCGACCTCGACGAAATTACCTCCGTCGTTTTCCGGACGCGAAATGTCAGTGGTATTACGTCTCCTGAACTCGTCGAGGTGCGAGCATATCGCAATCAGGTTATTTTGAAATCTCGATATTAAAATGAAAATTGTCGGAAAGTTTAAATCACGAGAGAAAGTTATCATGATATCCTGGAGATTTTTATATCATTTTTACTGCCAAATAAAAATGATATAAAAGACAATTAACAACTTGATATTTAAAATATCATTTTTGAATTTTAAATCTGTGAGAAAAATTTTTTTTTCTTGAGAGATATATATATGTATTTATTTATATATGTATTTATTTATATATGTATTTATTTTTTTTTCTTGAGAGATATATATATGTATTTATTTATATTTAATTTGAATTTGAATTTTATTAAAATCTTTTTTACCATCTAAACGTATTTTATTTCTCTCTGATATTCTCCAAGTCAATTTTGAAAATCGGAACGAATGAAGTCAATCGAATGTAATTTATATTGGAAAACAAAAAGATTCCTGTTATGTAAGAAGCTTTTATCTTGTTGAATTTTACTCGAAATGATCTTCCACTTAATTCACAAACTTGGCAAGCGAAATTAAATTTTTTTATCGTATAGATACGTCGCTATATCTTATACCATCTTAGATTTCGATTCTCCCCATTTTATACAATTACAAGTTGGCAGCCGAGATTCAGCGAGATCGTGTCGTTCTACTTAGCGGAGTCGTTTTTGTTTTCTGCAAGAAGCGAAATGCATCTCCGTACCTGGCATTAAAGTTCTCTCTCGTGCAATGTCTTATCGTGCAATACAAAAGAAATTGACGTCATCCCGCGAGAGTATCGAGGTAGTTAATAGCGTAATGAGATGTAGCTTTCAAGTAATTAACATTAAGTTTTCAAGGTTCAGGTTCCACTTGGTTTTTGTCCATCTTACATCGCGAAAATTTGTAAAGAAATAATCGCGAGACGAAACAATTGTCGCATTACAAATAGAGTGCCTGAAATAACTTATAGTTTGAAAATTTCATCTCGATGAAGAGCGTCCCTTTAAATAAAAATTCGGAAAAGATCGATGAGCGCGCATTTCGAATTTATTTCGTTCAAATAGATTCATCCGCGGCTCTTTCGCCGAGATGTTATTGAAATATCCTTGCGAGATGAGAATGGGACTCGGGTGACGTACATTCCGCTTGGCAATGCTCCCTGACAATTGTTCGATTTTCGCGAATGTCGATTCCAATCCAGTCACGTGTCTACAGTGTTCTCGCATCATCGGCGTATCCTCGTTGAATTTAAGTTCCTTTCGGAGCATTTAGGTTCCTTTTTCGTGACTCTCTTCATATCGCCAATTTTGTGACAAAATACATAATAATATTTTCAACGATAAGAAATAATAAACTCGACGTCACGTTTACGAATAATTTTGCAGTCGTGAAAAAGATACATCTTCCTTATTTCAAATACGAGAAAATATTCCGCGAGGTAATCGACTAGATTTTTCCAGCACGTTTGACAAGTCACTTTGCACTAAGGTCACGTAGTGTCTGCATACGTGGTATTCGCTATCGCACTGAGAAAAAAATCTGGTTGCATTAATTCGAATTCTAGTAGACTCAACTAGTATGTCTGTTGAAAAATAGACGAACCAGAATTCTTGTAGGAATTACTAGATGAATCTGACTAATTTTTTCCTGTTCAATTTACCAAATTTTCTGGTTAATAATACTAAATTCGCCAGCCCAAGTCGTCTAAAATTTTTTCCATCTAATCTGAAAAATTTGTTTAATATTCTGAATTTGTTTGTTTAATATTCTGAATTCCAACACGATTATTGCATAAATTCAATCCAGATTATTGAATAAATTATTTTAAATTCATTTTGTTAGAAATTAAACTGATAAACAGTGATGAAAGAAGAGGATGCAGCTCAAACACACACAATCAGAGAGCTAGCGTCCTCTTTCTGGCACTACTGCTCGTAAGAGAAAAAAAATATATTTTGGATTTAATGTTAATACTAGTTCTTTATATACATTTCATGGCAAATATTGAATACGAGTTAAGTTAAGAAGCAAGCAAAGAAATTAATGCAACAAAAAATTTTATAGATTCAACCAGAAAATACTAACCAAATCCTTATAGTAAAATCTATCAAACGTTCTAGTTTTAAAAAATCGAGTCTTATCATGACAACTAGAAATTCTTGTTTGATATAACCAAAATGCCTTCAATCATATACGTCTTGTTGGTACAATCAAACGATTTTTCTCAGTGCAGGAAAAAAAACTCGGGAGAGATACGTACACTGAGAAAAAAATCTGATTGCATTAATTAGAATTCTGGTAGACTCAATCAGTATGTCTGTATGGAAAATGGACGAACCAGAATTCTTGTAGGAATTACCAGATGAACCTGATTAATTTCTTCCTGTTAAATTTGCCAAATTTTCTGGTTAATAATACTAAACTCACCAGCACCGAATCGTCTCAAATTTTGTCCATCTAATCTCAAAAGTCTGTTTAATATTCCGAATTCCAACACGATTATTGCATAAATTCAGTCCAGATTATTGAATAAATTATTTTGAGTTTAGTTTGTTAGAAATTTAACTGATAAACAGTGATGCAAGAAGAGGGTGCAGCTCAAACACGCACAATCGGAGAGCTAGCGTTCTCTTTCTGGCACTACTGCTCGTAAGAGAAAAAAAATATACTTTGGATTTAACGTTAATACTAGTTCTTTAGATACATTTCATGACAAATATTTAATACGAGTAAAGTTAAGAGTGACTTGCCGCCTAGAGGCAAGCAAAGAAGTTAATGCAACAAGAAATTTTATAGATTCAACCAGAAAATACTTAACAAATTCTTATAGTATCTATTAAAATCTATTAAGTATCTATTAGTATCTATTAGTATCTATATTATCTATTAAAACCTATTAAATCTGTTAAACGTTCTAGTTATAAAAAATCGCGTCTTATCATGATAACTAGAAATTTTTGTTTGATTTAATCAAAACGCCTTCAATCATATACGTCTTGTTGGTACTATCAAAATTGTTCTCAATGCGCATACGAAGCGGGCCCATTGGTGCCACCTCATGAAAGCTATTCGAGTTTATCCCGTGTCGGGATTTTTCTCCCCTTTCCCAAAATTTCGCTCTCTTCCTTTTTTGTTTTTTAAACCGACCATCGATTTCCCGGGTACTGACGCGTTACAGCCAGAGCACGTATACACGCATCGGGCGCGCTTTACAATCGGGTACACGTTGCGGTGCAGGGGATGGATGCGGGTCGCGGGGGTGGCGTGGCCATGGCGTGGCGACGCCTCGAAGACGGGAGCACGGCCGCGCTCAAAAGGCGACATGAGTAGGTCGACGGCGTGATACCCCCGTCGGAGGGTAACGAGAGACAGAGACAGAGACAGAGAGAGAGAGAGAGAAAAGGTTGGCGTGGTCCTCTCGCGCTTGCTCGTGGTGGGGTCGGCGCGACGCGGAGGGTCGGCTCCGGCCGCGTAATCGCATCGCATGCAGTGGCCTGGCGTGAGTCCGCACGAGCGCGTCGAGTCGCATCGGGAGCGAATTGTGTTCTTATCGGTTCTCGGATCGCGTCGACGGGGTCGAATCTTGAATCTTGCCCTGAGATTTGGCGCGTCGCGGCCCCTCTTCTCTCACCTCCTCGCATCTTCTTCTTCTTCTTCTCTCTCTCTCTCGTTCGTTTTCCCTCTTTCTCTTTCTCGCTCCCTTACGCGGGGCATTATGCTCGCGGCCGACGAGCGCGTCCGCGATAGAAACGGCGTCCTTGTCAACGGTGAGACCGCGAGCGAGTGCCGATCAGCTGATCGCGCGGAAAGCCTTTGACACGCTGGCGGTCAGCTCGACCCTTAACAAGACCACTGGCATCAGCGGAATCCAGTCGATCGTAGAAGCGACCCGCGTTTTCGGAAGGTGAATCCTCGCCCCCACCTTTCCCCTCGCACCTTGCTCCGACCTAAATCCCGCGTCCCGTAGATCTCGTCGTTCTCGCGAATCACTCTGCCCCCTTTCTCCCCCCGCTTCTCCTCGCAAGTATTATTCTCGAGTCGTAAGCTCGCGAGCGATTGAAGGATGTCGATCGTAATCTCGTAAGTGCGGCGTGATAAGATCTCTTTTTATTACTCTTGTCTCTCCCTCTGCTTCTCCGGAATCGTCGAACCCTCTTCTTTTCCCGCCGTCGGAGATCTCGAGTACGTGCTTGACGTCGAATTCGAGAGTTGTCAGGAGAGAGAGAGAGAGAGAGAGAGAGAGAGAGAGAGAGATGGAAGCCGCCGTCGGTTTAAACCGTAAGTTTACCACTGCGCCCGCTACATCCGTTTGTATCAAACAACGGACGCGCACATTTCTTTACGGCACCCAAACGTACATTTATATACAAGCTATAACGGGACCGAGTCGCTAAATTTGCATATTACTTGCCGCACATCTCGAAGAAAGACACCACGGTCGCTTTTCGTAAGAAATCACGATCATTTCGACGAACCACCTCTGTTCCACCTCTCGTACTTTTGCAATAATTATTACCGAGGAACAAAATCCCTTTTATTCCCTCGTTCTTTTTTCATTTGATTTATTTAATTTTTTACTCGATTTGTAAAATTATTCAAGCGACTTGTGTCATAAATTTCTCGCATCTTTTTACACGATTTGAAATTAAAATATCGATATATAAAAAGGAGCAGGATGAATAATTTATCACGTATAAATTTGCTTCGATTAACTTCATTTTTTTCGACAAAATAGGAATATTCCTCGAATATAAAAAAAGGTTTGTTTTCTAGAGTTTTTTTTTTTTTTTTTTAATTGCTTTTAATTGCTTTTATATTCCGCGATGGAATATATTTTACGTTTAAGGGAGCACGCTTTTAATTCGCGTTACCGATCTTGGAGCGTAAAACTCGGCGAAATAAGGAGCGTGTATAAAATCCCATTACAAGGAGATGGTTAATTCATTTCCGTCGAAATGTGGGGCGCATTCGGGTCACGACGAAAGTTCCCGGACTGCGGGATAATGCAATCGGCGGTTTCTCCTCGCCAAAGTTTCCGCGAATTTGAATTTCCTCGTGCTAGAGATTCGATACCGATGATCGGCACCGACGATCTACGCACGACCGGGTCCGAAACTTTGTTAGAGGGAAGAGGGATCGGGAAGGGACAGGGGAGACGGTTTGGAATACCAAAGGACTCATCTTCGTCGTCCAACTTGCGAGTTCATCTCTTCCAAGTCGAGGACAAATATGCCCGAGAAAGAAAAATGTTGTTCCGCGCGATCGATGTTATTTTTTCATTTCGGAGTAAACTTGATTTTATCGAACGAATGCTGCAGCGGATACGGTCCATAATTCTTTGATTACTCGACGATAAAATTCTGCCTTTCCTCCTCTTTCTTTTTATTATCAGAGTCGCGATATTTCCTGGATTTTTCTATGACTCATACGCTGATGCTAATCTGGGTTCTAGAATGCCACGTGTAATGTTTTCGTGTTGAAGTGTTATCCGATAGCACACGACTCCTGCGCGATTATTGTAAAGTCGACGCTGCAGCAGCATGAATGTTAACAATTTTAATTGGCTGGGTAATTCTACTAATGAAATAATACGGAGTGAAAATTTAACGCAAACGTATACGCGTCCGGTGCACAGTTGTAACGTTAATTGGCGTCGAATTTACAGCTACACCTTCGCAGTCGCTGCTCTTCGTTAACCTGGAATACACGACTAATTACAATAAACAAATGTTGTTATTTTCGAGATGTAAATTAGCATTAAAAATAGAAAATAGAACGGTGTATTCGTTGCAATTGCGGCTACGCTGATGCAAGGGCGGGGGGATATAACATCCCCCGTCATCTTTCTCATTGTCGGTGCCGTAATTTATGCGGGAGCATCCTCATTGTGATGTATGCGCTTACATTATACGCGGGTAACGAGCCGAAAGGAAGCTTTCGCGAGCGAGAGACTCGCTCGATATAGATTAACGCTTCGCAAAACGAACGTACGGGATCGATTCTCGTCGAAACTCGGCATTGCGGCGTAAAACGTACACTGAGAAAAATCATACAAGACGTATATGATTGAAGGCATTTTGGTTAAATCAAACAAGAATTTTTAGTTATCATGATAAGACTCGATTTTTTATAACTAGAACGTTTAATAGATTTTACTATAAGGATTTGATTAATATTTTCTGATTGAATCTATATCATTTCTTGTTGCATTAACTTCTTTGCTTGTCGCTAGGCGGCGAGCCACTCTTAACTTTATTCGTATTCAATATTTGCCATGAAATGTATATACAGAACTAGTATTAACATTAAATCCAAAGTATTTTTTTTTCTTACGAGCAGTAATGCCAGAAAGAGGACGCTAGCTCTCTGATTGTGTTTGAGCTGCATCCTCTTCTTGCATCACTGTTTATCAATTTAATTTCGACCAAACTGAACTTAAAATAATTTATTCAATAATCTGGATTGAATTTATCCAATAATCTTGTTGAAGTTCAGGATATTAAATAGACTTTTGAGATTAGATGGAAAAAATTTTAGACAACTTAGTTCTGGCAAGTTTAGTATTATTAACCAGAAAATTTGATAAATTTAACAGGAAGAAAGTAATCAGATTAATCTGGTAATTCCTACAAAAATTCTGGTTCGTTCATTTTCCAACAGACATACTGGTTAAATCTACCAGAATTCTAATTAATGCAACCAGATTTTTTCTCAGTGTACTAATAATAATAATAATAATAATAATAATAATAATAATAATAATAATAATAATAATATACTGAGCAAAATCATTTGATCGTACCAACAAGATGTATATGATTGAAGGCATTTTGGTTAAATCAAACAAAAATTTCTAGTTATCATGATAAGACTCGATTTTTTATAACTAGAACGTTTAATAGATTTTACTATAAGAATTTGGTTAGTATTTTCTGGTTGAATCTATAAAATTCGTGTTACATTAATTTCTTTGCTTGCTTCTTAACTTAACTCGTATTCAATATTTGCTATGAAATGTATATAAAGAACTAGTATTAACGTTAAATCCAAAGTATATTTTATTTCTCTTACAAGCAGTAGTGTCAGAAAGAGGATGCTCTCTGATTGTGTGTGTTTGAGCATCCTCTTTTTGCATCACTGTTTATCAGTTGAATTTCTAACAAACTAAACTTAAAATAATTTATTCAATAATCTGGACTGAATTTATGCGATAATCATGTTGGAATTCGGAACATTAAACAGACCTTTGAGATTAGATGGAAAATATTTTAGACGACTTGGTGTTGGGGAGTTTAGTATTATTAAACAGAAAATTTGGCAAATTTAACAGGAAGAAATTAATCAGGTTCATCTGGTAATTCCTACAAGAATTCTGGTTCGTCCATTTTCCAACAGACATACTGGTTGAATCTATCAGAATTCTAATTAATGCAACCAGATTTTTTTCTCAGTGTATAATTCGCTCGCCTTCTCTCCCTCGCCTCGCCTCTCGCTATCGTGTTTCCCTAACTGATTCGGGACGAAGAACGGAAATAATTTCGAGGAACATTTTTGCGCTGCAGACGAGAGATTATTTTTCTGCCATCGAAGCTCTCGGGCTAAAACGTTTTACCCGGCAACTTTTTCGAGCAATTACTTACCATGATCGCGCGCCCGAGATAACGTTGGGATATAGTCGGACTACTAATCGGGACTACGTGACGGCGAATTCGAATCAAGGGATAAGGGATAATACGTTGCCTCACGCGAGATCGATTTCCCGAGGCGTGTTGTTACACGCGAGTAACATGTGTGGAAGGGAAAAGTATCGATCGTCCCCTAGATGACCTCAACCTTCATACTTACCTCGCCGGAAAGCTTTTTCTTTAGGCTACATAAAGAATTTCCGACACTATATATCGGCCCGCAATCTTAATCACCAGAAAGGTACGACGCAAAAGCATTAGAGCGAGACGTTATCTGCGCAACATTTGATGTAAACGCGAGCAAATTTATTGGAAAAAAAAAATTTATTACGAAGGAGATACGAAGGAAATTCAACTTGCGCAAAAAAAATTGACAATTATTAATTTTTAACTCGCATATAAAAAATTATTAATTATTCGTTAATTTAATTACATGCATAAGATGATTGTTTTCTCGCACGAGTATTATTTATTTCTCGAATCGAACAAATTTTATTGTATTAAATTGTAATTATTGCACCGAGAATATTTGTCAGTATTAATATTTTGTAAAATTGTCCATCGCGTGGGGCGGGAAATCCGTTGCTTTTGGACGGGATGGGGATGCCGTTTCACGATTGTCGACATCGCGGATAACCCGCCACGCGAGACGCTCGTAAATCCTCCGAATCGAAGATTATTTTCGACGAACACAATCACGAATTGTACGATGGAAATCGCCGGTGGCTGGAATTCTCCTCGAAACACCTCGAAAATGCGAAATGCAACGAAAACGACACGGAAACGCGAGCGCGAGATACCGTTTAAGCGGTTGAAAAGCATTTCGCCAAGCTTGATTACACAGTACAGAGAATCGCGCAAATTAAATCCGTTCCGAGAGTGTCCGTGTGTGATTTAATGCCGCTGCCAAATATCCTTCAGACGCACGAGTCCGTTAATTACCTCGGTACGATAGTTGGAAAGTGCTATCGGTATGAAATCGGGCAACAAAGTTTCGACGATCAGGCGCGGTGATATTCCGCGGTGAACATCTGGCTGCAAGACGTGTAATAGTTTAAGAGTTATTCCCTGTAAAAAGGAGATAAGTACAAGTGAATGATTATATATATATATATATATATCGTCGAAATTACTCCGAAACACCCCGAGTAGAAATTCAATCATTTTTTAGCTGGTAACTGGCTAGGAATCTTAGTTACTAATTTTTGGCGAATTTAACTAGTCAGAAACTGACAGGTTTGAGAGACGCTTGCTTCGATAATAATAATAAAATTGGACAGTAAAATTAGTACACTGAGAAAAAATCTGGTTGCATTAATTAGAATCTGGTAGATTAACCAGTATGTTTGTTGAAAAATGGCGAATCAGAATTCTTGTAGGAATTACTAGATGAATCTGATTAATTCTTTCTGTTCAATTTACCAAATTTTCTGGTTAAGTAAATAATTATTATATCATTGAAATTGCTCCGAACACCCGAGTAGAAATTCAATCATTTTTTAGCTGTAACTGGCAGGATCTAATTACTAGTTTTAGCCAATTTAACTAGTCAGAAACTGACAGTTTGAAGACACTTGCCGATAATATAAAAATTGACAGTAAAATTATACACTGAGAAAAAATCTGGTTGCATTAATTAGAATTCTGGTAGATTCAACCAGTATGTTTGTTGAAAAATGGGCGAATCAGAATTCTTGTAGGAATTATCAGATGAATCTGATTAATTTCTTCCTGTTCAATTTACCAAATTTTCTGGTTAAGTAAATGATTATTATATCATCGAAAATGCTCCGAAACACTCCGAGTAGAAATTCAATCATTTTTTAGCTGGTAACTGGCCAGGAATCTTAATTACTAGTTTTTAGCCAATTTAACTAGTCAGAAACTGACAGGTTTGGAAGACGCTTGCTTCGATAATAATAATAAATTGGACAGTAAAATTAGTACACTGAGAAAAAATCTGGTTGCATTAATTAGAATTCTGGTAGATTCGACCAGTATGCTGTTGGAAAATGGACGAATCAGAATTCTTGTAGGAATTACCAGATGAATCTGATTAATTTCTTTCTGTTCAATTTACCAAATTTTCTGGTTAAGTAAATAATTATTATATCATTGAAATTACTCCGAAACACCCCGAGTAGAAATTCAATCATTTTTTAGCTGGTAACTGGCCAGGAATCTTAATTACTAGTTTTTAGCCAATTTAACTAGTCAGAAACTGACAGGTTTGGGAGACGCTTGCTTCGATAATAATAATAAATTGGACAGTAAAATTAGTACACTGAGAAAAAATCTGGTTGCATTAATTAGAATTCTGGTAGATTTAACCAGTATGTTTGTTGAAAAATGGCGAATCAGAATTCTTGTAGGAATTACCAGATGAATCTGATTAATTTCTTTCTGTTCAATTTACCAAATTTTCTGGTTAAGTAAATAATTATTATATCATTGAAATTACTCCGAAACACCCCGAGTAGAAATTCAATCATTTTTTAGCTGGTAACTGGCCAGGAATCTTAATTACTAGTTTTTAGCCAATTTAACTAGTCAGAAACTGACAGGTTTGGGAGACGCTTGCTTCGATAATAATAATAAATTGGACAGTAAAATTAGTACACTGAGAAAAAATCTGGTTGCATTAATTAGAATTCTGGTAGATTTAACCAGTATGTTTGTTGAAAAATGGGCGAATCAGAATTCTTGTAGAATTACCAGATGAATCTGATTAATTTCTTTCTGTTCAATTTACCAAATTTTCTGGTTAAGTAAATAATTATTATATCATTGAAATTACTCCGAAACACCCGAGTAGAAATTCAATCATTTTTTAGCTGGTAACTGGCCAGGAATCTTAATTACTAGTTTTTAGCCAATTTAACTAGTCAGAAACTGACAGGTTTGGAAGACGCTTGCTTCGATAATAATAATAAATTGGACAGTAAAATTAGTACACTGAGAAAAAATCTGGTTGCATTAATTAGAATTCTGGTAGATTCAACCAGTATGTTTGTTGAAAAATGGGCGAATCAGAATTCTTGTAGGAATTATCAGATGAATCTGATTAATTTCTTCCTGTTCAATTTACCAAATTTTCTGGTTAAGTAAATGATTATTATATCATTGAAATTGCTCCGAAACACCGCGAGTAGAAATTCAATCATTTTTTAGCTGGTAACTGGCCAGGAATCTTAATTACTAGTTTTTAGCCAATTTAACTAGTCAGAAACTGACAGGTTTTGGGAGACACTTGCTTCGATAATAATAATAAATTGGACAGTAAAATTAGTACACTGAGAAAATATCTGGTTGCATTAATTAGAATTCTGGTAGATTCGACCAGTGTGACTGTTGGAAAATGGACGAATCAGAATTCTTGTAGGAATTACCAGATGAATCTGATTAATTTCTTTCTGTTCAATTTACCAAATTTTCTGGTTAAGTAAATAATTATTATATCATTGAAATTACTCCGAAACACCCCGAGTAGAAATTCAATCATTTTTTAGCTGGTAACTGGCCAGGAATCTTAATTACTAGTTTTTAGCCAATTTAACTAGTCAGAAACTGACAGGTTTGGAAGACGCTTGCTTCGATAATAATAATAAATTGGACAGTAAAATTAGTACACTGAGAAAAAATCTGGTTGCATTAATTAGAATTCTGGTAGATTCAACCAGTATGTTTGTTGAAAAATGGGCGAATCAGAATTCTTGTAGGAATTATCAGATGAATCTGATTAATTTCTTCCTGTTCAATTTACCAAATTTTCTGGTTAAGTAAATGATTATTATATCATTGAAATTGCTCCGAAACACCGCGAGTAGAAATTCAATCATTTTTTAGCTGGTAACTGGCCAGGAATCTTAATTACTAGTTTTTAGCCAATTTAACTAGTCAGAAACTGACAGGTTTTGGGAGACACTTGCTTCGATAATAATAATAAATTGGACAGTAAAATTAGTACACTGAGAAAATATCTGGTTGCATTAATTAGAATTCTGGTAGATTCGACCAGTGTGACTGTTGGAAAATGGACGAATCAGAATTCTTGTAGGAATTACCAGATGAATCTGATTAATTTCTTCCTGTTCAATTTACCAAATTTTCTGGTTAAGTAAATGATTATTATATCATTGAAATTGCTCCAAAACACCGCGAGTAGAAATTCAATCATTTTTTAGCTGGTAACTGGCCAGGAATCTTAATTACTAGTTTTTAGCCAATTTAACTAGTCAGAAACTGACAGGTTTTGGGAGACACTTGCTTCGATAATAATAATAAATTGGACAGTAAAATTAGTACACTGAGAAAATATCTGGTTGCATTAATTAGAATTCTGGTAGATTCGACCAGTGTGACTGTTGGAAAATGGACGAATCAGAATTCTTGTAGGAATTACCAGATGAATCTGATTAATTTCTTCCTGTTTAATTTACCAAATTTTCTGGTTAATAATACTAAACTCCCCAGCACCAAGTCGTCTAAAATTTTGTCCATCTAATCTCAAAAGTCTGTTTAATATTCTGAATTCCAACACGATTATCGCATAAATTCAATCCGGATTATTGAATAAATTATTTTAAGTTCAGTTTGTTAGAAATTAAACTGATAAACAGTGATGCAAGAAGAGGATGCAGCTCAGACACACACAATCAGAGAGCTAGCATCCTCTTTCTGGCACTATTGCTCGTAAGAGAAAAAAAATATACTTTGGATTTACCGTTAATACTAGTTCTTTATATACATTTCATGGCAAATATTGAATACGAGTTAAGTTAAGAAGCAAGCAATGAAATTAATGCAACAAGAAATTTTATAGATTCAACCAGAACATACTAATCAAATCCTTGTAGTAAAATCTATCAAACGTTCTAATTATATAAAATCAAGTCTTATCATGACAACTAGAAATTCTTGATTTAACCAAAATGCCTTCAATCATATACGTCTTGTTGGAACAATCAAACGATTTTTCTGTAGAGATATTATTAGAGACATTTCTTCTCATCTTCTAAACTCTGCGAGTTTTCTCTTTCTGCATTTTTTTACACGTCGCTTATGAATAAAGAGCCGGATTAGCGCAAACAAACCAGAAGATAACCGGTACGGATTACTGCAAAATGGGCACAGAAGCGCGTAGAAATTATACGGCTCGTGCAACCTACGTTTATCCACTTTCCGATTCGACTTTGAGATAAATGCAGTCGCGGATTTTCAAGAGCGCGAGACGGAAAACTGTTTGCAACGCATTGAAATGGAATATGCCAATCCCGATGTGAGTCTCTCTAGGAATCGACTTTTCGCCTGTATTCACATTTTCCAACATGTATATCGAATATTCGAATATTCCGATCGATGGGAAAGCTCTTCCCCGACTTTAAAAGGGATTAAATTGCGTATCGTAAAATTTTATTTCCCTCTTTTACCTTATCTTTACGCTAGATATGTCGGAACATTAACGTTATCTGTTCCCGAGGGGCAGGCGATCTCGTCCCCCGAGGACGCATAATTCACCGTCCCGGTAAAAAAGGCTTGTTTCTCGTTTCCGTGGACCAGTGTTCGTCGTAAACACGCGAGCACGATTACACACCTGGGAATAAAACGCGACTAATTGAATGTGTGTCGCGTAGAGCGAAACTCTGCATTGTGCTCCGCATAATTGCATAACTCGAGAGTATCGCGTCTACGGGAGAGTTTCCAATTAGTCGAAGTAGCCGCGCAAGGATGCTGTTGTCGCTAATGATTCGACAGGGTCGCGTATCGCGATTAAATTATCGTCGTATCACGATAAATGGCGAGATTAAACAGTCTTGCGGATCCTTCCAAATTTACACGGCGAAATATCCCCTTATTCCACGCCTACGAATTAGGATTACGCGATTTCGGGGGTCCTCCTGCGGAAAATCAAGCCCGGAAAAACACGAGCGCCGTTTTCCCCGTTTATCATGAAAATGATATTTATAAACGCCTGTCAAATGCCAGAGAGACTCGCGTTGTCCGGTACGAAATAAAACGTGACGTGTACCTATTTTTCTTGTTCATCGCGCTACTAGGGTGATATAAATATTAATGAAAGAGATGGAAGGCCCGTGGCTCGGGTACCGCATCCACAGGAATACGTACACGTATAACTACATATACCCGGCGCTTTTTTAATTTTATGATTCAGGAGAGGTTGTGACGGAAAATTTATTACTTTATTACATTTTATGTACACACACAAGGTGCATTGCCCCGTGAAATAAAGTGATGTCAACGCGGCAAGAGAAGGAGTTACACGCATGAAATTGATAAATTTATTTAAGATGTCGGCGAATCAAATACACTCTGTCGTGATATCTTTAGCCGACACGACGAGATTTGAAAAAATCATGAATAATGTTTCGCTTGGTGCGCTCTCGTCGGCATAAATTTCGCGAGAGAAAATACCTCCATGAAGCTGGCAGGACCAAACCTATTAAATTATTTAGTATCTATTTTGTACTAATTTGTACTACTAATAATAAGTTTGTACCATGCACAGAAAAAAGATAAGTGTTAAATCAAAACTTATATACTTAAATTAACGCGTTCATTGTTTCGTATATACGCAACAATTTATAATCTTCTTAAAAGAATTTAATAATTTTAAATTTCAACAATATTATCGTCTTATTTTAATATTGTAATTGTCACCTCAAGAATATATAATTATTTAATTCTACTTTAAGAAAATTATAATCTTTGATTTAAAAATATTATCTTCTATCCAACATTGTTTTTTTTCCATTCAAGAAAATTCAATCTTAAATCATAAGAATATATTTTTCCCGACTGAACTATATAAAATGGTCTCATTCAAATAAACAATTATTCAAGCAATTATATTTTTCTTTAATTAACGCGATATAATCTCATTTCAAGATTTCCATGTTGAAACTAAATATATTTTCAAAACAAGAATGCCCTTTTTTCCGTGAGTTTATACACAAAAAATAAGTGTCAAATCAAAACTTATATAATTAAACTAACGCGTTCATTGTTTCGTATATACGCAACAATTTATAATCTTCTGAGAAGAATTTAATAATTTTAAATTTCAACAATATTGTAGTCTTATTTTGATATTGTAATTGTCACCTCAAGAATATATAATTATTTGATTCCACCTTAAGAAAATTATAATCTTTGATTTAAAAATGTTATTTTCTATTCAACATTGTTTTTTTTCCATTCAAGAAAATTCAATCTTAAATCAGGAGAATATATTTTTCTCGATTTAACTATATAAAATGGCCTCATTCAAGTAAACAATTATTCAAGCAATTATATTTTTTTTTAATTAACGCGATATAATCTCATTTCAACATTTCCATGTTGAAACTAAATATATTTTCAAAACAAGAATGTTCTTTTTTCCGTGAGCTTATTCACAAAAAATAAGTGTCAAATCAAAACTTATATAATTAAATTAACGCGTTCATTGTTTCGTATGTGCAACAATTTATAATCTTCTTAAAAGAATTTAATAATTTTAAATTTCAACAATATTATCGTCTTATTTTAATATTGTAATTGTCACCTCAAGAATAATAATTATTTAATTCCACCTTAAGAAAATTATAATCTTTGATTTAAAAATGTTATTTTCTATCCAACATTGTTTTTTTTCCATTAAAGAAATTTAAATCATAAGAATATATTTTTCTCGATTGAACTATATAAAATGGCTTTATTCAAGTAAGCAATTATTCAAGCAATTATATTTTTCTTTAATTAACGCGATATAATTTCATTTCAATTTCCCTGTTAAAACTAAATATATTTTCAAAACAAAAAGTCCTTTTTTTCTGTGAGCTTATACACTGAAAAAATATAAGTGTCAAATCAAAACTTATATAATTAAATTAATGCGTTCATTGTTTCGTATATACGCAACAATTTATAGTTTTTTTAGAAGAATTTAATAATTTTAAATTCCAACAATATTATCGTTTTATTTTAATAGTGTAATTGTCACCTCAAGAATATATAATTATTTAATTCCACCTTAAGAAAATTATAATCTTTGATTTAAAAATGTTATTTTCGATCTAACATACTAAATATATTTTCAAAACAAAAAGTCCTTTCTTTCCATGTGTACAATTTTGAAAGAAACCATGAAAATAGGTACTAAATAATTGATAGGTCTCGTTTAATTTTACTGACTTGGTCCTGCTAGCTTAAGAGAGGTAGAAAAAACGAGGTTTCGTAATCAGGCAATCGCGATCGGCGCGCGATGGGCAAAAGTTGGAGCGCGGAAAACGCGCGATCGATCTGCCCTATCTTGGCGCGCACGGAAAGCTGAGCCTCTCATGCATAACCATGAGCAATATATGTGACATACATACGTGGCTACGTATACGTACATACAACGCCCCGGTTTTCCTCCCCGGTCGCTCTGCGAAAGGATCGTTAGCGCAAAGTACCGACCTACCTAACGTCGGAAGGATATCCGTTCGAAAAGGTCAAGAGTTGGCCCCGTCGACGGGTTGCCGCCGCGACCTCTCCCTTTGTTCCACCGCGGAAGTTATTTTCGCCAGCTCGTACACGCTCTGTCGGAGAAAAATACGAGAGGCCCTCGTTCGATTAAAAAGCGTGAACGAGAGGCTCGCGAAAAAAAATGAATCCGCGAACGAAGCACCGAGTTGAATCTTGACGGGATTCCTTTCTTCTTAACTCATCTCATGCGTTATTATATATGTCCTTTTTTCGATTTATATTAATTTGATGCGTTATTATATATGCTTCCTTTTTTCCAGTTATTAATTTTCATCACATTTCCTCAAACTTGACAATTTGTCCTTGCTTTTAATAATGCACATCTGATCGAAGCCTTTCAACAATGCAAATTCGCGTCTTGAGATTATCCTGTTCGATGAAATCGGATTACGAAGTGGCGTACAAGTCGGCAGTTTGTCGCGAGTGAAGATTAACGCTTGAAATATCACGTTGTTTGAAAGAAAAATCGCGCGATCATATTCTTCCCCCCGTAAGAAATATAAAATCTTGAGGTTTACAACCGATACTATCGGACGTTTTATGGCATGTTACAATTTTACGAGGGAAAATCACTTAGATCTCGGTAACAAGTAGTCTGAATAATTCCAAGCTTCATTGGGACATCGAGGAAACAAAAGGTTTTCGAGGATTCTTCGCGATCTTTTTTCTGTTCCACGTGTCCATCAACATTACGGCACATTAAACGTTTAATGCGCCATTCGAGCCATTGCAGTTTTACAGTCTTATACATATTGTTGGGTGCCTCCAAGTAGTTTCGAGGACCGCAATTTATCGCCAACAGCCATTGAAGCTTCGTATCGCCTTTAAACCTTTTTACAAGTCGCTGGCTCCGCGAAATTGCATTGATTTTATTTTTCCCTGAGAATTTTAATTATGCGAAAACCCGCGACGTGCGTCCGCGTTTAATTAATCTCGACAATTCCCTCGTAGCGATTAAATGTCCAGCATACGTAATGCCTTATTAATATCGCCTATAATTATTAGAAACGATCTAACGTAAACGCATGAATTAAATACGTGCTGGATGGCATTGCCGAAATATCGGAAATCGATAAAAACTCATTTTTCATATGGAATACATCACTATACATTACCATAAAACATCCATCATCTTGTCAGAATCGATAAAATATGTATTAAATATAGCGATGATAAACGTTCAGAAATTCGATTCTCAATTCTGAAGAAAAACATTCAAGAAAAGTACGCTTCTCTATGTATATACCGCATCTTGTTTTGTATTTTTATTTATTTATACATTTTTTGCAGTTGTTTCTGCAACTAGTATTAAACGATAAATTTTTCACGGAAAATAAGAGGCGGGCGAAAAATGCGAGATACGCGATATCCCCGTTGACCTCAAGTGTACTCTCGACCCCTTTTCGAAAATTCGCTTAATTTATACCAATGTATCCGCATCATGATTGAATCGAGCGTCCTCGTGTTATCGCGATGCTTAATATTGCATCGTCATGTTTATTAGGTCAATGTTTCATGCGTTTGGCTTTAGTTACGAAAACTGACCGGTCAATTATTTCGAATGTGATTTGGCCGAAATGTAATACAATTTTTCATCCATCGAATGCACTCAAATACGCAGTCGAATCATTTGTAAAAAAATAATCAAAAAAATAATAACAATAAATTAATGAAAATACGCAATACATTATTAATGTATGGCGTGCAAGGGAATTTATATCTCAGCCTCTTCACAGGTTGATCACTTGGATTCAGTTTAAAACGTGATACGTTAAATCGAATAAAATTTTCAATCGCAGTTGCACCGCACGTGAAGGATTGATAAATTGTGGGAACCTGTAGAAATAGCGCGGGTATTTCGCGTTGAAACTTTTACGCGCAGTCGACTTTCTAAATTAAACGATGAAACTTTGAGGATTAAAATTTTCGCCAAGTTTCGGACATTCGCTCTTACGGCCGCTGTTCCGTCGATGGTTTTTGTTTCATGAATCCACGCTATTCCGCGGGATTACGGTAAGCCGTTAATTAAAAACCCTAGGATAGCGTATAGTGTGAATTATACGTGCTTTTAAGCAGATTATATCGTAGCTAAGGGACGCTAATGTCTAATCCTTCTCCTCGAATATAACGCGTATCTATTTAACACGATGTCACCCTGTAATATCTTGTCCAGTGTAATTTATTAATTTTAATTTATCAATCGAACAGTGCTGTTACAATATTTTGACAAACAATTAATTTTATTTATTTTAGTTGATGAAACTCTCGCGATTGAAAATTAATTTGAAAACAATAAAAATTTATCTTCATTTTTCCCCTCGCCTTCCCTCTCTCTGTCTCTCTCTCTCTTTCATGAGTGTAGAATCAATCTTCCATCGATTCGTAAATTGCTAATTAATGTTCATCCAGCCTCTACTTCATTGGCTTTGTCTCGATCGCAGCCGCCTACGCACTTCTATTTGCTTTCACCTGCATCCGCGAATTGCCACGAATAATTGAAATTAATTGTGCTCTGCCCCGTCTATTCTTTCGTTCGCGAGCATACCAGAGAGCGGCCATTGTTCGGGGCGAAAGGGTGATTAATGTTTTCCATCGTTGAATTAATTCTCGGCAAAAGCATAAACGCCTTTTGTCTTCCCCGACATAGATTAAGCTCTCCGATCTCTCCCTTTTATTTTGTTTCGCAAAAATGCACGCTGCATCTTCGTGCATGTCCTCGCGATAAAATTTTAGTACTTTACATGTCGTACAAGGACGGGGCGCGTACATAATTGAAGTAATTAATGATGCTTGTTCACGGTCTGATTCTCGAATACGTGCCGAGTTTGTATTTTTCTTTTTCTCGTGTCGTGAACCATGCGTTAGAATTTTACGCAGTTGGCAGGAACAAGATAAATGTTAATTTATAATTAAGTTATTTGCGACGCTTGGAGATGCCATTAATTTTACGCAGAATTTTAAGGATGTTTTGTATTTATTTTCAAAATATTGAATTTGATAATTGATTAATGAAAATTGTACAGAATGTCCTTACATATGTTTAGAATCTTCGGTACAATTTTGAAATCGATTCACTAAAGCGTTCACAAGTTATAAGGATTTTAATTTACACGAATTAATATGTATTTTTTTGGGAAACGTATAACTACGTCGATTCAAATGACAAAAACACATGAAAACAAAACACATGAAAACAAAACACATGAAAATAATATTTAAAATTTGTTTAAAATTTACAAAAGTTTAGATACAGAGGAAATATTTGGTCAATAATATTATACAAGTACTAACTGGTTAAAAAGATATTAAATATAATTCAATAAAGTTAGCCATGTATCTGTCACAAGACGAAATTCTTTGCCAAAAGTTAATCATTTTGATTAAGGATGTTTCGTACTTATTTTCAAAATATTGAGAATTTAATGAAAACTATTACAGAATGTCCTTACATATGTTTAGAATCTTCGGTACAATTTTGAAATCGATTCACTAAAGTGTTCACAAGTTATAAGGATTTTAATTTATACGAATTAATATGTATTCTTTTGGGAGATTTATAATCACGTCGATTCAAATGACAAAAACACATGGAAATAATATTTAAAATTTGCAAAAGTTTAGATACAGAGGAAATATTTGGTCAATAATATTATACAAATACTAACTGGTTAAAAAGATATTAAATATAATTCAATCAAGTTAGCCATGTATCTGTCACAAGGCGAAATTCTCTGTCAAAAGTTAATCATTTCAATTAAGGATGTTTCGTACTTATTTTCAAAATATTGAGAATTTAATGAAAATTGTACATAATGTCCTTATATATATTTAGAATCTTCAATATAATTTTTAAATCGATTCACTAAAGCGTTCACAAGTTATAAGGATTTTAATTTACACCGAATTAATATGTGTTCTTTTGGGAAACGTATAATCACGTCGATTCAAATGACAAAAACACATGGAAATAATATTTAAAATTTGTTTAAAATTTGCAAAAGTTTAGATACAGAGGAAATATTTGGTCAATAATATTATACAAATACTAACTGGTTAAAAAGATATTAAATATAATTCAATCAAGTTAGCCATGTATCTGTCACAAGGCGAAATTCTCTGTCAAAAGTTAATCATTTCAATTAAGGATGTTTTGTACTTATTTTCAAAATATTGAGAATTTAATGAAAATTGTACATAATGTCCTTATATATATTTAGAATCTTCAATATAATTTTTAAATCGATTCACTAAAGCGTTCACAAGTTATAAGGATTTTAATTTACACCGAATTAATATGTGTTCTTTTGGGAAACGTATAATCACGTCGATTCAAATGACAAAAACACATGGAAATAATATTTAAAATTTGTTTAAAATTTGCAAAAGTTTAGATACAGAGGAAATATTTGATCAATAATATTATACAAGTACTAACTGGTTAAAAAGATATTAAATATAATTCAATCAAGTTAGCCATGTATCTGTCACAAGGCGAAATTCTCTGTCAAAAGTTAATCATTTCAATTAAGGATGTTTTGTACTTATTTTCAAAATATTGAGAATTTAATGAAAATTGTACATAATGTCCTTATATATATTTAGAATCTTCAATATAATTTTTAAATCGATTCACTAAAGCGTTCACAAGTTATAAGGATTTTAATTTACACCGAATTAATATGTGTTCTTTTGGGAAACGTATAATCACGTCGATTCAAATGACAAAAACACATGGAAATAATATTTAAAATTTGTTTAAAATTTGCAAAAATTTAGATACAGAGGAAATATTTGATCAATAATATTATACAAGTACTAACTGGTTAAAAAGATATTAAATATAATTCAATCAAGTTAGCCATGTATCTGTCACAAGGCGAAATTCTCTGTCAAAAGTTAATCATTTCAATTAAGGATGTTTCGTACCTATTTTCAAAATATTGAGAATTTAATGAAAATTGTACAGAATGTCCTTATATATATTTAGAATCTTCAATATAATTTTTAAATCGATTCACTAAAGCGTTCACAAGTTATAAGGATTTTAATTTACACCGAATTAATATGTGTTCTTTTGGGAAACGTATAATCACGTCGATTCAAATGACAAAAACACATGGAAATAATATTTAAAATTTGTTTAAAATTTGCAAAAATTTAGATACAGAGGAAATATTTGATCAATAATATTATACAAGTACTAACTGGTTAAAAAGATATTAAATATAATTCAATCAAGTTAGCCATGTATCTGTCACAAGGTGAAATTCTCTGCACAAAAGTGAATCATTTCGATTAACAAAATTCGAAATATTTCAGTAAAAACGCAATAAATATTAAAAAATACATCTCTGCACTGTAGCTAAGATCAAATTGTAATGCACACAATTGTATTGCACACAATTTCTTACTCAAAATACACCAAAAGTGGATATATTCGTCAATATTGATTTTCAGCTACTTTTTGCTGGGATTGATTGTACATACAAAACATCCTTAAAGAGCATAATTTACAAAGATAATTCAAAAAGATTTTTTTCTCGTACAATCAAATTCAACTTGCGTGCACGTGTATATTCGAGGTGTGATCAACGAAGATTCGCATGATGTTTATAATCCCAGCACAATTCTCGGGGAAGCTGATCGTTGGAACAATCTGATCGCCATTTTGTCGCCATAATCGCGCTCGTTCTTCAGTGTCGTAACGTATTATAAGATCGAGCGTCGTTTCCTCGATCGTTTTCGAGTCTAGTCAGAGAGACGCTGCAACCTTATCGCTGCACATCCGCGTTTGGCGCACCTCCCAAGTACCTCCATGAAGCAAAGTGTGTCCCGAATGAACGATTAACGTAATCTTTCGAAGAGATGCGGGAACCGACAACGTCGGAGCGACAACGGTGAGCGAAACGCGCCGTAGGTGCCGTAAAGGTGCGACGTCGAGGCAGGACGAAAGAGAGCCCCGATAGATAGAGAAAGCGAGAGGAATTATGCCAGACAAAAATCCGGGTCGCCGAAATGGACAACGCGAAAACAAAGATTTCCTCGCCGGCGAGATATCATCCATCGGCATGTCGTTGCGGCCCAGCGGGAGCGCATCCTCCGGTGAGTAACTGCTCTGCGAGGACGAATGTCTGATGCGAATCTCGAGAGGCCACCGGGCCTAAATCATTTCATATCACATCGCGTAATTTGCACTGACGTATGCGCGTTATAAATATCTCATATCTGCGCGTGTGCGCTGCGGGGAATTAATCTTCCGATATCCCGGAAGTATCCTTGAACCTATAGAAATTCACTCCTTTATGTTCGCTTTCTATTAATTAAGTCCCTCGAAGAATAAACATTTATGAAGTTTTTTAATCGCTAGCTTTTACGAAAGACGGTTTGAAAAACTACGCACATATTTTCCTTGGAAAAACATTTACTTGGATAATGTATTAATTAATTAATATTTTTTATTCAGATATTAATTTATAATATTTAATTCATATTTTTAATTAATATTTTAAAATTATGTATTTAATAACGTATAATATTATATATATAATATTATATATATTATGTATATATGTAATATATATAATATTATACATATTAATAGTAATGTATATATATAATATAATATATATATATATATATATATATATTAGTAATATATATATATATATATATATATATATATATATATATATTATACATAATATATATAATATATATACAGGGTGTCCCAGTTGTCTTCCGTCATCTTTCAAAGACAGATTCTTGGGATCATTTGAAGACGATTTTTCCTCAGCGAAAATGTCAGGTCATCATTATTTGCATGTTCCTGATTTTTGTCATCATATATCTTTGCAGTTAAGTCTTAAATTAAAACTCAACTAAAGTAAACTCTATTTAAAATTAATCAAAGAATGTGGTTTTGTTAATATTTTATTTCTACAAAGCTTAGTTTAGAAAAATCCCTTATTTCCAATCACTTATAATTCGAAAATTATGTGCCTCGACATTTTCGTTGAGGAAAAATCGTCTTCAGATGATCTTTGTCTTTGAAAGATGACGGGAGATAACTGGGACACTGGGATATTTAATAATGTATAAATTAATTAATATTTTTTACAAAATTAATATATCTAGAAGAAAAGAAATATATTTTGTCTTAAATATTTTTTTATATAAAGCAGAATAGATCAATATACGGAATTATGCGAATTCAAGAAAATTAATAATCTTTAAGATATTTTTGTCTATTAAAACATCTTGTTAATGATACGAAAAACTGACATAAAACTGTTTATTAGAAATTTTTAGCTTCTAAAGAATTAACGTAAAATATTTTACACCAATATATTGTTTGTTTTTAAATTTACAACTACTTATACGGTTGATTTCGATTCCATCAACTGCCGTAACAGCTTTCTCACGATGTGTCCGTTGGTGATAACTTCCCTGTTATGTTTGCGATCTGTAGCGAGGCACGTCGTGAGCTCGTTTCTCGCGTATATACAATCCTGCGGAATAGATAAGGGAAAGGACTCGGTCGTGGTTAGACTAGTGCGAAGTTGATTGAACAGATTCAAGATAACGCATTCCTTCATCAAGACTTCGGAATTAGCCACCTTGCCGTCGTCCGCGGCGCAGAGCCACAATATACTGTCCAACCAGTTTTCCAACCCCTGTTGCTCGGTTTTATAATTTATGCCCAGGTCGTGTAACCACAGCGTCAGCTGTAACATTTATTTGTTTATTAGGAAACAAGTTCCTTTAATATGCATAACAGAGTACAAGAATCCTTCAACATAAATTTATAACAAATTAGTTCCAATAACAATACGAGTCGATGTTATGACACATTTATTTATTTATTATACAATAAAAAGCATGATCTAAAAATAAAAATAAAAATAAAAAGAAGGAATAGTGAACTTTTCGACTCTATTTTTGGGTCATCTTTAGCGCAACACCTTTGTTATATTTTCACTATCGCATTGCGCTGAAATGACCTAAAAATAGAGTCGAAACATTTGGTATTCCTTCTTTTTTTATTTTTATTTTTATTTTTAATTCATGCTTTTTATTTTATAATAAATAAATAAATATGTCATAACATCGACGCTCGTATTGCAATTGAAACTAATTTGTTAATTTTAGATTTCGAGTCTTATACCTTTATTATTTGTAATAAATTTATAATTACCAAAAAATAGTTTGATAATAGAAACAATATTTAATGAATAGATTGGTAGCCAATAAAAAGTTACACGTGAATATATTATCACAAGGTAGTTATAACTAAACAATTGAATAAGATTAGATAAACGTAATTAAGAATCAGACTAGTCAAAAGACAGACAACGTCCGTTTAAATGAGGTCAATTTCAGATGAAAGAAATCAACATAGTTGGATAAATCATTTGCCAGCAGACATTATTTAAACTTTTTCATGGTCCGATGCGTTTCCACGTGGAAAAGCGTGCAATATCTCAGCGATCCAGCTGGAAGTGAGATTTTACTCCGTGTAGAAATTCAATCATTTTTTAGTAACTGGCCAGGAATTCTTGTCACTAGCTAGTTTTTGGTCAGTTTTTTAACTAGCTAGAAATTGACAGGTTTGGGAGATGCTTGCTTTGATAATAACTAATATGCATAACAGAGTGCAAGAATCCTTCAACATAAATTTATAACAAATTAGTTCCAATAACAATACGAGTCGATGTTATGACACATTTATTTATTTATTATACAATAAAAAGCATGATCTAAAAATAAAAATAAAAATAAAAAGAAGGAATAGTGAACTTTTCGACCCTATTTTTGGGTCATCTTTAGCGCAACACCTTTGTTATATTTTCACTATCGCATTGCGCTGAAATGACCTAAAAATAGAGTCGAAACATTTGGTATTCCTTCTTTTTTTATTTTTATTTTTATTTTTAATTCATGCTTTTTATTTTATAATAAATAAATAAATATGTCATAACATCGACGCTCGTATTGCAATTGAAACTAATTTGTTAATTTTAGATTTCGAGTCTTATACCTTTATTATTTGTAATAAATTTATAATTACCAAAAAATAGTTTGATAATAGAAACAATATTTAATGAATAGATTGGTAGCCAATAAAAAGTTACACGTGAATATTATCACAAGGTAATTATAACTAAACAATTAAATAAGATTAGAAAAACGTAATTAAGAATCAGACTAGTCAAAAGACAGACAACGTCCGTTTAAATGAGGTCAGTTTCAGATGAAAGAAATCAACATAGTTGGATAAATCATTTGCCAGCAGACATTATTTAAACTTTTTCATGGTCTGATGCGTTTCCACGTGGAAAAGCGTGCAATATCTCAGCGGAAGTGAGGTTTCCAGCTGGAAGTGAGGTTTTACCCCGAGTAGAAATTCAATCATTTTTTAGTAACTTGCCAGGAATTCTTGTCACTATCTAGTTTTTGGTCAGTTTTTTAACTAGCTAGAAATTGACAAGTTTGGGAGACGCTTGCTTCGATAATAACTGGACAGTAAAATTAGTCAGTTCACGTCACGTAGCGATAAATGAACGAATTAGCGATCATATAAAATCATAACTAATATTTTTGCAAAGTTTTCATTGAATAGAAACTATCCACTATTTACTTACTATTTACTTACTATTTTTTCTTGTCTAGTTTTTGACCAAAAATGAATCAAGAAATGGCCAGTATTTTCAAAGTTTTCGCTAAATAAAAAACTGTTTATCATTTACTTACGATTTTTTCCAGTTACTGATCAAGAATGAGTCAAAAATTATAGCCAATATTTTCAAAGTTTTCAAACTATCCAATATTTACTTACCATTGTTTCTTGCTTAGTTTTAGGACAGTAACTGGCTATGAAATAATAGTCAGATATTTTTGGCTAGTTTTTGAACAGTTACTGTCTACTTAAGAATGTTTTGTATGTACAATCCCAGCAAAAAGTGAAGCTGAAAATCAATATTGACGAATATATCCACTTTTGGTGTATTTTGAGTAAGAAATTGTGTGGAATATTACAATTTGATCTTAGTTACAGTGCAGAGATGTATTTTTTAATATTTATTGCGTTTTTACTGAAATATTCCGAATTTTGTTAATCGAAATGATTAACATTTGGCAGAGAATTTTGTCTTGTGACAGATACATGGCTAATTTGATTGAATTAAATATGAAATATAAATTGAATGAAATATTTAATATCTTTTTAACCAGTTAGTACTTGTCTAATATTATTTGACCAAATATTTCCTCTGTATCTAAACTTTTGCAAATTTTAAACAAATTCTAAATATTATTTCCATGTGTTTTTGTCATTTCAATCGACGTGATTTCCCAAAAGAACACATATTAATTCGTGTAAATTAAAATCCTTATAACTTGTGAACGCTTTAATGAATCGATTTAAAAATTGTGCTGAAGATTCTAAATATATGTAAGGACATTCCGTACAATTTTCATTAAATTCTCAATATTTCGAAAATAGATACAAAACATCCTTAATCTTAACCAGTAAAAACTGATCAATTTCTGGATAGTGACAAGTTTCTCCCAGAAATGTTTCTACTCGGGATATTACGTAATAAATCCGGGCAATCAATGAATCCACAACAGGAACAGGGAGAGATTAGTTTCGAAATCACGACCGATTTCCTTTGTTGCGACGAAACCTTGATAACGCGAGCGTCGGAACGAAATGTCAGCATCCGGTTAGATATTTGTACTCGAGCAGCAATAGATAGATTGAAATATCTCTCCGTTCGTTTCTCATCAAACATTATATTGCCCAAATATTCTCGAGCTTTGAAACAAATCATATCTTAATAAATACAGTTTAATAAATTATAATTTATAATAAGTTATAATTATTATAATTAAAATATATCATCGCACGGTCGTTCTGCTATAATGCTGACATACCTGGTCGAGGTAATGTTTTTTTTTTTTAATGAAAAAAATGCTCACCGTGCCACGGCACTGGAAGGTGAAGGGATTCCCGGAAAAGCGGAACTTCTCGATGCCTGCCATGGGCACAAGTTGGGCCGGTTCCAAGCACGTCAAACGGTTCCCACTGACATCGAGCCTCTTGAGGCCTCGCAGTTTCTCGAAGACCGTGGACTCGATCGACACGATGTGATTGTGCGAGAGATCCAGCTGCTCCAGAGACGTTAAACCGACGAACCACTGGTCCTTCACCGACGTGATGTTATTGTACGACAGACCGAGCTTCTTCAGGAGCATCATACCGTCGAAAGCGTGGTCGGAAATCTCTCTGATATCGCATTCGTGCATGTTCAAAGATACCAAGCTCTTACTGTATCTCAGGAACGACCGATCGGGGATACTCTCTATCCGCGATTGAAAAATCATCATGTTGTCTACGAGCGATCCGCCGTAAATTATGGCGGTATTTAAGTTGGTCAGATTGGAGCACACCACACGCTCGTGTGAGCCTAGGATAATTAAATTGTTTAATAACAGCAAAACGAGATCGGTTAACCGCGACAATTTTGTCACTTCGCATTTTATTTTATATTTTATGCGGGTGATAAACAATGAAATTGAAATATCATATTTTTTATATCATGATATATGTAGTTAAGTTACAAAATAAAAGAGAGAGAGAAATTTTGCGTGAAATAGTTCTCATCAAATGCGGCCGCTCACCATTTTCGTACTTGTTGTTGACACATGACGCGATTGCGACGTCTGTGAAAACGGAGGCAAAAACGAGAAGCAAGATGTACCGGCACATCTCGAGATACCCGCGGCACATTCTGTCCGGTTCTGATCGGTTTTGTGACTGACAGCGTTCGGGAAACGGATACGAAAGAAGTGAAGTAATGCAAATTATCTCAGCCACTTCCCTCTGTCAATGATACCGAGCTATCGGTACACAAATATCTAGGATGTCATTTCGCACTGATTGCAGAAGCATCATTAATTAACAATGCGTTATTATTTAACAGGACGCCGTAAAAAATTCACCTCATTTCAGAGAAAAAAATGAAGAGGCAACGGATGATAATTTTTAATGAATATTTATTTTATATCTCATCACAAGGAAAATGCGATGAAAATTACACGTGTTTTATATAAATTACATAATGTGTTTTCTAATCAAAATAGATTTTTGTCTCTTTTTATTATCTAAAGAAAGATATGTACAGGGTGTTTCATTTTAATCTAGCCAGGCGAATATTTCCAACGCTGTTGAGTTTAGAGAAAAATGTTTCAGACAAAAGTTGTATGGTTTCGAGGGGGACATAAGATGATACCATTGGTTTGACCTTGAAGAGTTATTTGAAGATCACATGAAGGTCACTTTCAATTTCCTAAATGGAATCTACATTTTCTCTTTACATATTCTTGTAACTTATCTCGAGAGCTTTCCAAAACACTATAATTAAGTACCTTTTCGTTAAGTACTTTTTGAGTTATAAGGCCTGAAATCATTTCTTAATTTTACATAAACCATAAAATATCTAGTAAAATATTCATTTTTCGATTATCTTACCTTAATACTTTCATGTACAAAATAATGAGGGGAATCAATTGGTGTAAAGAAAATATACAGTTGTTTTTAAGAAAAAATATGGAATTGTTAATTGCAAATTATTCGCCTGGCTAGATTAAAATGAAACATCCTGTATATATGCATTCAGAAATTTTCTTGTTTCTGATGTTTGAATTATCATCTCGTTTTTTTCGTCGCAAATTAATTATATAAATAAATCGCATATATTTGTGCCAGAAAAATGTAAATTATTTTCCTTCTTTTTTGACAGGCATCTCGACCCTCGCAAGTTGCGGTGAGGTCGACGCGCTTCCCGAGCTTCCGGCTCAGGACGAAGAACGTCTGCAGCGCGCTGCGCGTCTGCTGCAGCAGAGACTGGTGCTACGTCAATGGTTGACGGATCATGGCCTACACAATTATTATCAAAAGTAAGAGAAATTGGCACAAGGTTAAAAGGACGGATGAATATCAATCTTGATAATTATGTAGCAACCGTTCACAGAATTGTTGAGAAGCTATTGTTTAAAATTAACGAATAAGTTTAATTAGTTTACGGATTTTCTTAAGGATTTTCTTCCCGGTTGCCCCAACATTATTTTAGCTTTAAGCGAAACTTAAATATATGTCTGTCTTTATTTATTTAGAAAGAAAGATAAAGATAGACGTATATTTAGGTCTCGCTTAAAGCTAAAATAATATTGGTGCAACCGGGCCTAAGTCCAATAATATTAATAAATATTAATAAATACAAATATTAATAAATACAATTTATATGCACAAATTAAGATTTTATTACATTGCAGAAAAATGTAATTTTTAATCATTCTCATGATAAATTTGCTAGCTTTGAAAAATAATTTCTTAATATTTGTTAATTATATCATTGAAGCTTCGTAAGTCTTTTTCTTCCATAAAATCTTTTCTTCCTAGTTAGCTTAGTCACTTATCCGCTAAAATAAACGGGCTTTCTCTAAGAGGCTCGCAAAGATATACTTTATCAGGTATATTTCGAGCATATATTTTGAAGGTGTACTTTGTCAGGTTGATGCAGATGGAGGTGATGTCCCTGGAGGATGTGTACTGGGTGGAGGACAATGCGGCACGGGCAGCCCTTGGCAAGGATCTACCGCGGTGGATCCAGGCCAGGCAGACATTGCCTACTTCAAAAGAAGATTTAGAAACTCTAAAAGCAGATCTGTGGAGTGCCGTTGTGAAAAACAGCCAACATCAGGATGCTTGGACATGGGGTACGAGTTTATGTAGCACCATTTTCTCTCTATTTCGGTAAAACGAAATCCTTCCTCCGGAACGAGAATTCATTGCCTCGTGAATTCGCCGCAATAGTTACAATTTGAGAACGGCATTTTAACGGAAATGATTTTTATTTTCCTGCAATAAAACACAATAAAAATATTATTAATGAAAAATTAAGTAATCAATATTAGTAATAAAATTAGTAATCACAAAAATTAAAAATTCATTAAATACTTACTAAAATACAATTATTATTACTGATGTCATTCGATGCAATTTAAAGCAGCATCGATTAAAAAAAAAATATTAAAACAGATTTGATTTTTCTCTTTATATTCAGTCCCTTTCTCTCTTCTAGCTTTTATTATTTTTTTTTGTTAATTCTTTCCTTTGAACGTTTTACACGCGTTTGAAAAGGCAGACCATTGATTAAATGTGCAAAGCTAACAAATAACTTAACTCGCCAGGCGGTATGCTGGTAGTTTCCGTGTCAGTGGCAGGGCTGGTTACCCTGGCTGCTATGACGCAGCCCGCTCTGGCACCCGAAGCGAAACATTCTCTTCTGCAGTACGTCACAGGAAAATATTTATTACCGAGTAATTGCCGCGTTCATTTCGAGTGGGAAGAGCCTCAGCTGGTCGGCGAAACGATGACTTTTACTGTAAAAGTGAGTAAAGCGACCGCCGCGACAGATATTTACATTTCTGTAGTTGTTTCTTATCCGCGAAAATAAACGGACTTTCTCTATGCTTTATCATTACATTCGAAAAAATAATCCGCATAAAACGGAGCACATTCAAAAAAAATTTATTAAAGCAACTATTTTATACAAAAATTTATTAAATAACTATTTTTGCATTAAGTATGCAATGTTAGGAAATTTCAAATGATAAATAGTTGACTCAGCAGTTATATTTGAAAACATTTTAACAACGTCAAATGATAACATTTATATTTGAAAACTATTAAAAATCTGAGGCAGATCGTGCGCGATTAAAAGTTAAAAATTGAGACGTTTTGACTTGTTAAATATTTTATACATATATATTACACGCGTAAAAATATTTGTTTACAGTTTTATCAACGCAACGGTCAGCCATATCCGATATGTGATAAGGATAACTTGATCGTAGAAGTAACGGAAGACACGCGCAGGGTGGCTACGTTAATAGAACTGGGAGGCACCGACCCCTTAGCTGCGAATACTGCAGTAGTCAAGTTTACTGTCCGCCATGCGGGACAATATCGAATAGCTGTACTTATCGGATCGTGTCATGTGCATGGCAGCCCGTTTCTTAAGAATTTCCTTCCTGGTACGTGTGCTTGATGCATGTAAAATAAAGTCGATACAAATCTAATACGTCTGATACATCGTAAAATAAAATTGAACAATGCTACGAGAATACCTACGTATACGATCAGTTTAGTATCAAATGTAAACTAAGATAAATGTAAACATAGATATAAAATGTTGTGGGATCGATGGTTTTTAAATTACGTAATGAAGGATCCTTTTTCGGAAATTAAATTTAAAAATTTAAGCGATACTTATTTTTTATTTAATAATTTTTATACTAGAGAGTTATAATTATTATATTTCATTATATTTTAATTATTTTATAATTATTATATTTTAATTATTCTTATAATAGAGAGTTTTATAAGATATTTAAGATTCCACAAGAAAACTTGCATAAATAATATATAATTATCTGTTGATATTTCTATTAAATAAAAGTCAACTTGAAATTTTTTGATGAAAGAATTTATAGAAAATATCGTGATTTAACATAGGCCCTCCGGATCCAAATAAGACAGTCTTTGTACGACAAAGTTCTACAGTCGTTTGTACAGCCGGAATAGCGCATTCGATGACAATAGAACCACGCGATGAATATGATAATCTGTGCATATTTGGGCCCAGGGATCAACCTACTGAAGGCTATAATATTAATATTACTCAGGTAAATTTGAAAATACATTGCAAGAGTACAAAATTTTAATAATTGTTTAATCGTCTATATCTGCATCGTAGATCGGTAGTCTAGGAGATGAAGGATCGATGGTAGACTACAGTATTCATCTCGACTACGATTCTCCAAATCAAAGAATTCGTTTGAAAGTAAGCTTTCCGAAAGGCGGATGTTATCACGCGACTGTCAGTTTAGCGGGATTGCAGTTGCACAATGGAGACTTTGATATCATTGTACTCGAAAGTACGTAAAAGATACGTCTCTTACATTTTCCTACGACATGTGTATAACGCTCATGTATATCTTTTCTTATCATTATTAGGTTCTGTCGCGAGAATGGTGCATAATAATGTAGCGTCTAAGGATCCCGATATTTGTTATGTCGCAAAGTTGCTGGGCATGCAAGGGGAGAGGTTTTCCAAACCAAGGAAAGTCTTCTGTTTTATTTCGCCTAAACAACTTACGATTAAGGAGTATTTATTAAAATTCATTCCCATAAGACTCGTAACATTTAGACTGTGTCCTTCGACTAAGGTATGTAATATATGTTATTAGAAATAATTACGCGTCTTTAATTTAATTTAATCTGTCATGGATTTATATATAATTTCTTATTTTTTTAATTTATAGTTCCACTTTGAAAGTTCTACTAATCAGCACGAGGGTTATTACCCTTTTTCGATAGACGACGGATGCCAACCACCCGTTGAATTAATATCTCTGTACCGTGATATAATAGCAGCCACATTTACGTTGTTTCTTTTGAAAAATATCGGTGGCAGTGAGACGTTCGCCGATAAACAAGACTTTTTCTATCACGAAGTCCGCAAGCATCATCAGAAGCATTATCATGAAAAACTGTCGATGAAAGTGCAGCGTGATAAGCTTTTAGAATCGGTAAATATAAAAATATAACTCTCTGAAAACTCTCTTTTCACGAGAACATTGCGCACAAAAATGTATATTGACTATATTTTCTTCCCCTAAAGTCCATGAAGGCCACTAAAGGATTTTCCGTGAGCGATTGGTGCCGAAATTTTGAAATTACTTTCCAAGGCGAGCAAGGTGGGTTTGACGTTTGCATTTTAGTAATTTTTATAAAGATCGATTTGACGAGATAATTACATAAGAATCGTTTATCTCATACGCCAGGCGTTGATTGGGGTGGCGTGCGACGCGAATGGTTCGAATTGATATGCGCCGCTCTCTTCGATCCGGGAAACGGTTTGTTCGCGTCGTTTGGAGAATCGCAGCAGGCATTGGTGCATCCAAATCCAAAACGGCCACCTCATCTTAAATTGAAGCACTACGAATTCGCTGGACGTATCGTAGGCAAGTGTCTTTACGAGTCGGCGCTCGGCGGCTCCTATCGTCAGTTAGTACGAGCGCGATTCACTAGATCATTCCTGGCGCAGATTATAGGACTTAGAGTACATTATAAGGTAAAGTGTCGAGAGAGCTCTCTTAACAAGAAACTTTGAAAATATAAACTAACAACTATATATTTCTTTGTTACGAACGCTAGTACTTTGAACAAGACGATCCTGATTTGTATTTAAGTAAAGTGAAGTACATTCTCGAGAATGATGTTGAGGAAATGGAATTATACTTTGTTGAAGAGGAGTACGACAAGGATGGCCAATTGTTGAAGGTAAACGTTTTCATTTCGTAAAAATAACGGAAGACTCTCATTCGAAAAAACTCATTGTAATATTGCTTTTATTTATTACTTGAAATAAAAAACAAAATATTTTAAATATATTTTAATTAAATAATAATTTAATAATAATTTTAGAATAATATGTAAATATAAACAATTTATAAAAAACAGAGATTTGGATTTAAATATTAGGACAACACACAAAAAAAGGTTAATATAATTTAATGCATAATTGCGGTAATTATGATTAATATTCCTACATTTCGCACAGGTGGCGGAATTGATTCCCGGTGGTAGCAAAATTCGAGTGACCAATGACACGAAGCTTCGTTATCTGGACGCGCTCGCTCAGCACCGGCTTGCCAGTTCCATTCGCAACGAAGTCGATCATTTCTTGCGCGGTCTTAACGAATTGATTCCCGATAACCTCTTGGGAATATTCGACGAAAATGAATTGGAGGTACGTAAAATATCTCTCTCTGCTAGAGACAATTTCAGTATTCAAAGATGCTGACTCTCCACCTACTTTCACAGTTGCTGTTATGTGGAACCGGTGAATATAGCGTAGCGGATTTGCGCGCGCATCACATAGCTAACGGAAGTTCTCCGGAATTTCTCCGAGTGCTCGACTGGTTCTGGACAGCGGTGAGCAATTTTACGCAGGAAGAAATGGCGCGGCTGCTCCAATTCACCACAGGCTGCTCGCAATTGCCACCCGGTGGATTTCAACAATTGAGCCCGCGCTTTCAGATCACAGCTGCGCCAACGTTCGCTAACTTACCTACGGCACATACCTGGTACATTTTTATTTCGAGAATATTATTTCGTGAGGATATAAATTCTAACATTCATTAATTAATATAATTTTTTTTTCAGTTTTAACCAACTTTGCTTACCTGACTACGAATGCTACGATCACTTTGAACGAGCGTTGCTGTTGGCCATCAGTGAGGGTACCGAAGGTTTCGGCATGATCTAATCGGGAATCCGCTAAATTTTTAGTCGAGTCTAATTATAACGCCACTGTGTTAATTAAATCCACAATTATGTACCCATTTTTCCTCCAAATGATAAAAAACCGCGCATCGTCTTTCGCGAAAAAATAAATCCTATCACCTGAGTTTATCCCCCATAGTAACTTCCTCGCCATCGGCGAGGTCGAGAAGAGAGGATAGTAATTTTATCGCACGTTTTGTATACGTAGACGGTTAGGGAGAACTCTTTTTAGAATTATCTTTCTTCTATTTTACGCCGAAGATTATCAGGAAAAATCTAATCTTCCGACGAGTGAGGAGAATGCAATTTCTACTGAGCCGTGGCGACATTTTTATAAAATGGAAGATATCCAGAGCAAGAGCAATGTTACCTCAACATCAAAGCTGCTCAATATTATTATATCGAGACGTAGCGTAGTCGAACGTATAACGATAGGTTTTGCGTTATGTGAACGTAAAGGGAATTACATTAATACATTAATGCGTTTCCTCGTACGACGATGTAGTTAACGTCGCTGTATAATGACATACGATAGAACAAATCAAAATATACATAGATAACTTTTCCTTTCTTCGCAGATAAGTATTACACGTAAGGAGAGATCAACGCATTTCATGAAGGGATCATTGTGGCAATGTATAATATGTTCCATTGATCAGTATTTCCGTTTTTTTGTCAACACATTCTCGTCGACTGGCGCACAATATGTGATTTTAAGACGATTTAAAAAAACGATACTAATACATTAAAGCTTTGTGCCTAGCAGTTTCTTATTTCTTTCGTTCTATCCCACTTACATAATTACAGCACAGCAATTATACGGTACTTCCAACGTCAAAGATGGCGGATAAAGTAAACTAATTAGCGTGTACGTCCCGTACTGTAAATGCGATTGTATTCCGAGACACTACGCATTATTTCTTATCAACGCAAAATGTTCGCGGTAAAAATAAAGTGATTACCTAGCCATAATGAAATACTGTAATCGTACTGCGGGCATCGCATTCTGATGTATACGTATTGATTTAAGGCGCAATAACATATAACTATTATATTAAGTAGAGAGGGATTAACGTAGTAATCTCGCCATAGCGGGCATTTGTTGTAAAAAAAAGTGCACGAACGGCCAACGATCGCAAATCATAACTACGCCTCGCAGTAGTAATCTGCCATCAGATAATACTCTGACGGTAATTTATTTTTATCAGTTTATCATGTTACACGAAGGAATCTAAAAATATATAGATTAAAAAGGTATGTAATATCTCATGTTTATTAGACAAATCCTGCTAAAAGTTCCATTTAGTATACACATTATTTTCTTGCTTATACAATTTACATACAAAAAGGAAAAAAACTTGATCTATAAATCGAAGTGCTGCGTAACGCGATAAAATTGCTTGTTTCATCCACGGTGTGTTCAAGCGTACATATGTATATCAAATCTCTATTACTCAAGAGTTAAATATTGATTCGAAAAAAAAAAGACTGCAATGTTCAATTTTAAATGTAAGAAAGGAGAAGCTAATCAATTTCTTTGCCGTCCCACGAGTGCCTGTCCTTGTCATTCTTCGAAATGTCACTTTCAATCGTAAATCGTCCTCCTTTTCACGGCCAAAGATACGTTTGCATCAACTGACCGGTAAACATTTTCCTCCGAGTCGAAACCGGCTCTCAGAAAGTCGCAATCACGCTTAAGCCCCTTGTCTGCTTATTTACATACAAGAAATTAGTAATGTTTCTCCGGCTCTCTGTTAATAACGCGTCTATCAAATGATGTAAAATAAGCAGAAATTTTCGCATCATTTCTGAAGATTGTTGAATCTTTTCAGGTATTAGTATAAAATACCTATTCTATGGCGGCAATGGCAGAGCAGCACTGGACAGAAAAGCGAAAGTCCGCATGATTGACGCGCGCATGATGCTCCCAGCAATCTGCAACATCCGGCTGCTCCAACCACCCTCTTGAGACTGACGCACCAGTCGCTCTCGCAGCTCTCTCAATTCCGTCCTGGCGGACAAAAGTGCCCATTGTAACTGGATTAATTAGAAGATTAATTTTTCAAAAATAAGTCTCACATCTGCGAATTGTATTCCGACTCAACGCGACGAAGTTCAGCTTCTCGATCGACCAGCTGACTCTCCAGGGAAACGGCACGCAAACTCAGAGCCCTGGCGTTACCCTCGCTGGCTCGCAGACGTTTCTCTAATCTCTGCTTCTCCACGTCCGCAACTTGCAATTCCCTAATTACACAGTTCAAATTAACGATGATAAGTCTCCTAAGTACGCAGGTGTTTCGGATTACAATTAGAATCCCTATCGTACTTGGAAATGCGCTCCAACTGCTCCTGCGTAGACTCGGCGTGAGCCACCTGAGCCGCTAATCGTAGCTGCAACTCCTCCACAGTGGATTCCGCTTTCTCGGCTCTGATGCGACGATCCGTTGCTAGGGCCTCGCTAGCCGATACCTAGAGTAAATTTTCTCATCATAAATCACATTATAAAGAATTAAGTAATTTATAATATTTTAATATAATATATAATAATTTATAATATTTTAATATTATAATAATAATTTATAATTTATAATAATTTATAATATTTTAAAATATTTATAATATAATTTAATATATATTATATTAAAATATTTATAATATTTTAATATTTATAATATTAAAATATTTATAATACTTTAATATATATAAATAATTAATATTATATTAAAATATTTATAATATTTTAATATAATATATAATAATTTATATCTTTAACGAAACAATATATATTTTTCATTATTAAAGATATTTATATAATGCATTCTTTTTTAGTTAGACTTGCAGAATCGCTGGATCTGCGACCGTGTAATCATTCATTCGCATGTAGGATTGCCATATAAGATTGATAGGACTCATCAATGTAACATATGTATAAATGTAGGATGATACGTCTAATCTCGGAATTCAATAAGTATTCGTATTGAAACTTTTCGCGATTCACTTATTCTACATTGAATAAAAGTTAATAGGGCAAGTGGTATTGATCCTTTTTCCTGGTACGGAAGGAGTATTACGTGATATTGAGTCACCAATGAAACGCGAAAGGTGTGATTCACCCATAAGCTATATTTCTCTTGTCGTACGTTGACCTGACGCTATCTCGTAGATGAATTCTACGATCTTTAAAGAATGATGGATGTCACCGAGGCTGCACGTAATGACAAGTGTCATAGATTAAACTCAATAGTAGCATATTATATCGATCTTGTACGGAGCACGTGTTTAACAAACAATAATCTTGCACTCGTCGCAATAAAGATAATTTTGAAAAGGCTTAAATAGTGTTTCGTTGTATATACGACTTTTAATTTCCAAGCAATATGTTAGAAAATATTTTTGCGATTTAAAAAGATTTTTTTAATCCAGTATAAATTAGAAAATAAATTTTTAATGATTAGAATATTAGAAATTTAATGTTTAATAATACTATTTCTATAAGAATTTTAATAATCTAATCTAATTTTATTAAACATTAAAATTATAATGAAAATAATAAAAATTCTTATAGAATTAGATAATAAAAATTCTTGTAGAATTTTTATTATTTCTATTAGAATTTTAATAAAATAATAATTAAATAATAATAAAAATTCTTATAGAATTTTTATTATTATTTAATTATTTAATTCTTATAGAATATTATTTAATTATTATTTTATTAAATAAGAAATTCTATAAGAATTTTTATTATTTCTATTGGAATTTTAATGTTTAATAATATTATTTATATAAAACCGCAACTTGTCATATTTAAAGGGATTTATGGCAAGTTTCGTTATATCAAGAATCCGTTGGATATAAATCCGATGACATTTCGCTGTCGTTCCCTATATTTGCGCAGCAAGCCAATGTTACTTTACATCACAGTTGTTGGAGACGTCTAACTTCCACGAAAGAGTGGAAAGGGTGAGAGAGAAGGAAGGGATGAGTCACACTAGTTCATGGAACGCGAAGGGATTTCGCACGGGAGAGTTCACCCCCGAGGAGGAGGAGGAGGAGGAGGAGGAGGAGGAAAAAGAGGTCGCGATCTCGCGTCTCCTACGAGCATAACAATGAGTCACCGAACGATGGATCAATTTTTTATTACTATCGCGCTATTGCGGACGCTATATAAGCATTCACGTGCGCGTCGAAAGTCGCGAGTCTCGTGACTCAATGCATGTTGTTTATGCAGAATTTATGCAGATTAGAAAAAATATAATAAATTACAATTTTTTGCCAAGAGAGAGACGGCCCAAAGCTAATCGGAGAATCCGTAATTTAAGAAAAAGCATATTTAATGAAGGATGTCTTGGGGAAAGATTCCGTATACACGATCTAATCATGATTAATTTTCTCAGTCCGAAGAAAACACGGGACCTTATCCAGGAGGATCCTTTTGTCTTCCCGTAATTTTAAGAGTTTCTCTCGATCTTTTGCCATTTGCGTGTCGAGGGCCTTCAACTGGTCTTGCGTGGTCAAAAGCTCATTTTTCAAATTTCCCACAGTGACCGATCGCTCCAGGGAAATCTCTTCGACGCGCTTCAATTCGACCTCCAATTTGTCTTTCTCCTGCAAACGGAATATCCGGATAAATAAAAAAATTGCGTTGAAAATTGATAAACGACGTATATAAAATTATTAAAATTAGATCAAAGTAGATCGTACCAACTTGACGGCGTCGCGTTCTCGCGTCATCTCCTCCAATTGCGACTTGTCACGATGCAGCTCGCCGTTCAATCTGCCGACCCGGTCGTTCTCGGCGAGCAGCAATCGGCGCAGGAACTCGATCTGGAGGTGTAAGTGCTCCACCTGTTGCTCTAGTTGTGCGATCTCGACGCGTCTACGTCGCCAAGCGTTCACCACCAGCATGTGGCACACAATATTCGCCGCCCGGGTCGTCGGATCCTCCGCCGAACCGGCAACTTCGCCCTGCTCCGATTCCGAGGACGGTGTAGCGTCCGTCCAGGATCTGCCGCTTCCGCCGTTCGCCAAGATATCTCTAGATTTGTCGGCGGCTTCATCCAGACGACTGACGGTGGAACCACTCTCTGACCTGGACGATAAACTTCTCGATTAGTTCTCATAATCGGTAGAGTTAATTAATAGAGTCTATTAATCGGTAGAGTCTATTAATTTCCATTGATTATGCCTAATATTAGATGTCAAAAGAAAGACGATATTTAAAATTTCTGTCGAATATGTAAATTATTAATTTTGTAAATTAATAAATATTTAAAGAAAAATCAAATGGTATCATCAATGATATATAGGGTGTTTCAGACCATCCGTATCACCCATTTAAAAACTAGAGAAATGGTTATAGTGAGAGGAATCAATTGGTGTAAAGAAAACACATAGTTGTTTCTAAGAAAAAATATGTAATTTGCAATTAACAATTACATATTTTTTCTTAAAAACAACTGTATGTTTTCTTTACACCAATTGATTCCTCTTATTATTTTGTACATAAAAGTATTAAGGTAAGATAATGGAAAAATGAATATTTTACAAGATATTTTATGGTTTATATAAAATTAAGAAATGATTTCAAGCCTCATAAACTCGAAAAGTATTTCATGAAAAAATAATTTATTATAGTGTTTTGGAAAGCTCTCGAGGTAAGCTACAAGAAAATGCAATGAAAAATAGGGGGTTCCATTAAAAAAAATGCACTTCCGGTCTGAATCGCCTATTTCCGGCCGGAACCAGAAGTTGAAAATATCACCATTCAATAGAGCGCTGGATTTATAAAGAAAATGTTTTTATTTGTTTGAAATAACCACTTCTCTAGTTTTTAAATGGGTGGTACGGGTGATCTGAAACACCCTGTATACTTCTGTCAGAGACTATCAATTATTAGCGTCGCTAATTCACGCAATATTTTGCAGCGTCCTCACTTGAGATCGATGTCGGGCTTGACAGCGGACAGGTCCATCATCGACAGGCTCTTCTTGCAACGAGGAGTGCCGATGCCCAGGAAGCAACCGCTGGGCGGACATCGGTCGGAGCAGCTCTTGGGGATCGGTGCTGGAGTCCCGGTCCGGTTAGTCACCGACAGACCGACTGACAATTTGTAAGGCCTTCGGGATACGCGATGATCGGCGGCGCATCGGTATGGACTTGGTCGTGGATGGCATTTTACGGTCACCGGGGCGCACGGCAGCCTACGTTGCACGCATCGGGGCAACCTGGTCTCCACCCGAGTGACGGCTCCAGCTCGCGGGCCTGAAATCCGTTTCGACTGGACAGCAGTTTCCGACATATCGCCGTTTGCAGCTTGCGCATAAAATTCGGATCCTCGAATGCGATCGAGATTGTTTGCGGCTCTCGTCATGGGGACAGGGATTTGAAAGCTAGCCGAACAAACGACTGATATCCATCGGGGGTGATTCTATAATTCGGAAATTCAGGAATTTTGCGCTTATAATACAGGATAAACGCATATAACTAGATTTGTCTCTCGAATTATAGATGGAGTAGGCTTTATAGTCGGGATGTAAAGAAATCGAAATGAATCTTTAAATAGTAATTTTTCGGTCCTAAAAATGTGAACACAGAAAAAAAGGACATTCTTGTTTTGAAAATATATTTAATTTTAACATGGAAATCTTGAAATGAGATTATATCGCATTAATTTAAGAAGAATATAATTGCTCGAATAAAGTCATTTTATATAGTTCAATCGAGAAAAATATATTCTTATGATTTAAGATTTAATTTTCTTTAATGGAAAAGAAACAATGTTGGATAGAAAATAACATTTTTAAATTAAATATTATAATTTTCTTAAAGTAGAATCAAATAATTATATATTCTTGAGGTGACAATTACAATATTAAAATAAGACTAATATTTTTAAAATTATTAAATTTTTCTGAGAAGACTATAAATTATTGCGTATATACGAAACAATGAACGCGTTAGTTTAATTATATAAGTTTTGATTTGACACTTATTTTTTTTCTGTGCATAAGCTCACGGAAAAAAAGGACATTCTTGTTTTGAAAATATATTTAGTTTTAACATGGAAATCTTGAAATGAGATTATCGCGTTAATTAAAGAAAAATATAATTGCTTGAATAATTGCTTACTTGAATAAAGTCATTTTATATAGTTCAATCGAGAAAAATATATTCTTATGATTTAAGATTTAATTTTCTCGAATGGAAAAGAAACAATGTTGGATAGAAAATAACATTTTTAAATCAAAGATTATAATTTTCTTAAAGTAGAATTAAATAATTATATATTCTTGAGGTGACAATTACAATATTAAAATAAGACTATAATATTGTTGAAATTTAAAATTATTAAATTTTTCTGAGAAGACTATAAATTATTGCGTATATACGAAACAATGAACGCGTTAGTTTAAGTATATACGTTTTGATTTGACACTTATTTTTTCTGTGTACGTTTAATCTGCTATTCCAAAAAATATTGTTTACCAATGTGTTCAACGTTTCTAACAAATTCCGATATCGCCATCAAATAGTATCCCAGGTAACAAGTACACGTCATTTTGACTTTCCAAATTGGTCATTTTTGGTCATATATCGTCAAAACTGATTTGTTATATGACTTTATATTGACGTCTTGACGTAACATTATTTTGACGTGACATTTTAGTCATAAACTGATGATTTTTATTATTAATGTGATTAGTTAGTACATCGATCCTATAAAAAAATCTTTTAAATTTTTTTATATAACATGACTTTCGCGATCAGACTTTAACAATTTTTCTTTCAATGCATGCGTTTATCTATGTATAACTCATGTTGCTTAACCACTCAAGTGTTCATTAAATTAGTGCACAATAAAAATACTAGCTATATCAATCGAGTATAATTAAAGTGCCAAAAATATACACATCTTTTTATGATACAGTTGATTGGCAAAATATATTTTTATAAAATGCGGGCAACGAAAGACAACATTATTTGTTGAAATTTTATATGATATTAAAAGTAAGTTTATTTATGTTTAAATATATAAAATAATAAAAACAAAGATGCGACCTATTTTCTTACCATATTTATTATTGTATTTTCTAGCGTTTCCAAATAAAGCAGTTTAATCGATCCGAAATTTCTCTGAAGAATAGAATAATGGCTGTAATTGTTCAATGATACTCTCGATTTTAGACAGTCACTTTGACGTCACTAAAAACGTCACTCGTGACATCAAGAATAGAATGAAGAATAAAGTGAACCAATTTAAAAGTCAAAATAACGTATGCTTGCTTTATACACTTAGACATTTATAGCAATTGAATTACATAATAAAATAAACCGTTTAATTATCATCGAGACCGCTCGATCGAGCAAACATCGGCGACTCCTCGTAAACACTTTTGTAACGACGCCACCGCTTCTTTGTGTCGCTTGACAGCTCTAAACGGGCACGTGCGGCTGACATTTGGACGAGATATACATTCAGAATTTTGCACGCGCCATTCGAGTGCAGTCAAGGGCATCAATGACTTTCCGCGATCCTTGTCGGAAGAGCAGTCGTCAACAATTTAACATAATTTGCATGAAGAAAGTTCGATCGCAGAAGCGTACCCAATATGTCAATCCACATGTGTACCGCGTATTCAATCGTATTACGCGGTGCTAGCCTCGCGCGCGTGTGCGAGATCCCTCCCCCCCCCCGCGTCCCTCTTACGTCGGTCAAGTCAATCACATTCTGAGTCAGTCGCTACCTACCGTCCGTCCGCTGTGCACCATCGCGATTTACGTCACGAGGATCGCGACGAAACGCAGTAGAAGCTCCCGCCTCGAGGACGGGACGAGGGTCGCCTCGGCGAGATAGTTGCTCTTCTTCCTTCCTCCGTCTCTCTCTCTCTCTCTCTCTCTGGTCGCAGGGAAAAATTCTGAAAAGGACACTCGTCGTGTCTCGTCGCCGATTCGCTGACGCGAACAACGCGAGGCGCGAAATCAGCCTGGCCACGAGAGCATCTTGGCAGGTTGATTCCTGCAGCAGGCAAGTCTTCCCTCTCTTTCTCTATTTTTCTTGGTTTATTATGTATGTACTTGTGCACACACACGCGTACATCAAGTATATTATGTGGGTATATATGTGTATACATATATATATATATATATATATATATATATCTTTCCTTCTTGCTCTTCCTCTCTTTCCCGTCACATTGTCCTACGATAGTTTAATTATAGATACGTGGCCTGTACGGGCCTAGGCTTTCCCAAAATAATGATTGGATCAGCGTTGTATCCCTCCTCACGCTCCACTTTCCCCCGGGACACTTGCGTGCAGTGTTTCTGGACGTGCATCCGAACAGCTGTCGTTCCAGGGCCCGAAGGCTGCGCGTGAAAATTACGCTCGACCTCCTGGTTTCCGCAGCCGATGCTGACTCGATACGTCTTGCGACTCGTCACACTTTTCTATTAAGAGGGTCGAATGTATATATTGGGAGTTTAGAGAATACGCTGGTGTGAAAAAGATTCTTTCAAGATATGTAAGATATGCGACTCTTTATTGTAGCTTACAAGTTTGTTAAATTAGAATTTTGGAGATGTAAGGCATTCATTTGTAGAATTATATCAACACCATGGCTAAATAAGGTATAATTATGTTTCAGATGGACAAAGTTCAATGTATTAAACACTCACAGTCATGGAACAATACAATGGTATGAATGATGGAAATATTAATATAAGCGATATTAGTAAGTATATCTCTCTCAGAGATATATATATATATACACATTACAGAGCGTTATATATAGCTCGCTTAACACTCTGTTAATTTTAGTCGAAGTCATTCAAACTACGGATCCTGGTTCCATGGCTACTATAGCGATGGATAATGATCATGTTCAGCCATATGTTGAAATTCTAGAACAGCCAGCCAGTAAAGCCCTGCGATTTCGCTATGAGTGCGAAGGCAGATCGGCTGGCAGCATACCTGGGGTCAACAGCACACCAGAAAACAAGACCTTCCCTAGTATAAGAGTAAGCTACGTCAATTATTGAGAAATTCTTCGAGTCATTTCTACCTACTTATAATATTAATATTTTTCTAGATTATGGGTTACAATGGTCGCGCTATGGTGATTGTATCCTGTGTAACAAAGGATGCGCCGGATAACAAAGGATATAGACCTCACCCTCACAATCTTGTCGGCAAAGAAGTGTGCAAGCAAGGTGTTTGTAAAGTAGAAGTTCCAGCGGGAAATATGGTTGTTACTTTTTCAAACTTGGGCATTCAATGTGTAAAAAAGAAGGATATCGAAGAAGCTCTTAGAGTGCGTCAGGAATTGCGGGTAGATCCCTTTCGAAGTATGTGTATGACCTTTTAATTTACTATAGGTATAACTTGATCGAAGATTATGAAAAATTGTAATTATTGTAGCTGGTTTTGAGCATAAGAGGCATCCAACTAGCATAGATCTTAATGCAGTGAGATTATGTTTTCAAGTATTTTTGGAGGGATCGCAAAAGGGAAAATTTAACAAGCCATTACCGCCTGTCGTGTCTGATCCTATTTATGATAAAAGTATGTAACGTTAAGCGTGTTATTTTATAGAATAATATAATGTAAAACATCTATATCATATTTGGGGTAAAATTTTTTATTTATTATATATTGTAGTAAATAAAATATTAACCTATTTATTATATATTATATATTTTTTATTTATTAAATTTCAGAAGCAATGTCAGATCTCGTGATTTGTAAACTGAGCCATTGTAGCGCGTCAGTCGCTGGTAGTATGGATATGATTTTATTATGTGAAAAAGTCGCAAAGGAAGACATACAAGTAAGATTTTTCGAGGAAAGAGACGGGCAGCTACTCTGGGAAGGATATGGCGATTTTCAACCAACACATGTACATAAACAAGTGAGTCAATAATTGCCTTATTTGTGGTCACTTTGTATTAAACTATAAATTATTCATTAATTATAATAGTTGCGATACTTGAAAAAGTGCGATTTATCTATTTGAAATGTAACGATGTTTTTTTTTTATAGACGGCAATTGCATTCAGAACACCCAGCTATCGTACGCAGCAAGTGGAACAGCCGGTGCAAGTTTACATTCAACTTAGAAGGCCATCGGACGGTGCCACAAGCGAACCTTTACCATTTCAGATGTTACCACTAGGTACAGGTAGGCCTGCTTTCTGGTCATTACGAAAAGCATTTGCCAGGAAGAAGGCAGATTACAATACCTTTAGTAAAATCTTGGCAACAGAGACCGCTCTCCTTGCCAATGTAACTCCCAAGTTTCCGCGTAATATCGATGAATTCAACAATAATGATCTCGACGCGAAAAAACCGCATGATAAAATCTCTGCATTGCGCGCTCTAAACGAGTTGTACAATGTGAAAAATCATATCGACTTTTGCAATGGCGATTTAAAAACGATAATAAATTCTGCTCAAAACGTAGATCGAGGCACGAAAAGTACCGTTTTAGATTACGAGAACAATGAGGTGACAATGAGCCCCGAAAATAACGCGGAGAGCAAAAAAGAAATTAACAAATTGTATATTCTTGGCGATAATAACGTAAATAATGACACGCTTCCTGTGAACTATAAGGAGGGAATTGTCGAAGCGGTTCCATGTAAGAAACCCGACATACCAGATAATGAGACAACCGCGTCCCAAAATATAGATAACTCGAAAAATAGATCCGATTGGTTCGATTACTCTGAAATAGGCAAGTGGGTGCAAAAGGGACAAGCATGTCTTAAGGAAAAGAGCAACGAGACGGCGGATAAAAATACGACGGAGAGCGGCAATAAATCATTGAACGAATTCTTGTCGCAAGTGGCCGAGCTCGATCAAATTTACGCCGATACTCATAACAAATTGGCACAAGCTTCTACGGAGACAAACGCAAATCAAATGATGGACGTTGACGTTTGCGACAATCAGACTTACACCAGCCTGCAAATGGCCATGAAGAATCCGATTGAGTTGTTTGACATCACCGATGACAGAAAATACGAGGACGTGGCTGTTCCGAGGCAAGACGCGGAGATACCTGTGCCATCTCCGACATCGGCTCCTAAGAGAGATGTGACGAGCGAGGCGGAGGAAAGATTACCACCATTGCCCCCGAAGCGAATACGAAAAATGCCGTCGATGCCTCTTTTACCGCGTCCAATATCCGCTCAGACGTTCAACGATTCCTCTTCCGAGGCACCGAATAAAAATTTGCCGTCTTTACCCGGCACTTTATCGAAGCACGCGAAGCAGGGCCTCTTCTCGAAATTGTTTGCTAAGAAAAATAAGAAAGATAAATGCTCAGTATCGAATTTAAGCGGAGATAGCGACTCGTTAAATAGTTTGTATTCATTAAAGAGCGTGCAAGACGATACACAACTTCCACGTCCTAGCATCACGAGTGTTACGAGCGTTAAATCTCTCAAGTTAGACGGCGATGAAACCCCACCGTATGGTTTAGATTTAACCGAAGCGGAACACTACGCTCTATACACCACTATGGCACCGCATGCGACTGCCTCAGAATTTGATGATTTGTCTTTCTATTATAGTCTAGTCGAAGGTGGAAAGATACTGATGGAGGGAAAAGAGACCTAAACTATTTGTTTAATTGATATCTTTGTTATACTGCCGAGTTTTGAAAACAACTTTATATTTGTATGAAGATATTGTGATTTGAATCTGGCGAGTTTTGTCTACCAAAGTGTGTAGGGTATTATCTCTGCTGCACACATTGCAGCCAATCCTTTATTATATTGTCGGTTCTTGTTGTAACAAATTTCTAGAGCTTTGATAGAACTGACGTTTGTATTGTTATATCCAAGATTTCTCCATGGAATAAGAAACTTGAAAGCTATTTCTTAAAACATGTTTACCATGTTAAAACGGATTGATTTATGTAACTGTAATATCGACGCATTTATCCAAGTACGCAGAGTTCAAGTCTAGTCGAATCGTGATTTGTTACCTTTTGCTTAATATCTTTTTCAACGGTTTTTATAAACTTTCTATAATTGTTATTTATTATCAAAGTAATTAATTATCTTTTCTAGTCAAGTTTCACATGCTGTTATGTTTTCGTATTCTCTAATAATGCTTTACTATTTTCTTGTTAAGTTTTAGACGGTATTATTAGTTTATACAATTATCTTTTTCTTTTCATGTTGTTGTAGATTGTTAATTTTAAAAATGTTTTGACAAAAATTTTGTCTACCCTTAATAATCTTGGTTTATTTGTCGATTCTCCTTTTTAAATGACTTTATTGATACATGTATGCTAACGAAAATCTTAAAGTTTACGAGGCCTTCATTCAACCGAATGCAATTAGGTCAATATAATGAAACTTTATTAACATACAATCATTTATAGATGATGCCGATTCGTTAAGGCGAAAGAGACAAAAACTTAATAACAACTCAAGCTCGATACTTTTCAAACATGTAGCAGAAACTGAGAAGCGTGAGTATATATTTGCAAAATTACTTCTAATTCTACAGCTTGGGGAATTAGGATTGGACAACATTGCAACAATGTGTAAAAATCATACTATTTATTTTTACATCACGTTTCTCACTGAAGGAATGAATGTCAAGCTAATCTCTTATTGTGACGCAAAATCTTCGAATCATTTTTCCATCTGCTGTAATCGAGATTGTGCTACTGGTATTTTCTACATACTCTTTGTACAGAAAAAAATAAGCTTATGGAACGAGAGGCCTTTTACTACAATGAAATTTATGAAGATTTTGTACATTTTAGCAGAGACCTATTTGGTACATTTGTTAATTGTTATAAATAATGAATACGATAAATTTGTTAAGAACATTTCTGATAAAACATACGTGCAAAGTTACAGAAGCTACAGTATCTGTATGAACGCCTGTATAAATTTTTGAATGTTCAGTTATTCTCATGTCTCATTGCATACACTAACCATCTATTAATTAACCCAATCCCTTTACACTTTGAAAATATATAAGATGCACAGTTTTGGAAATTTTTATAAAATGTAATATAAAGCGCTCTAATACGCATTATTAAAATGCATACATATGATTTTGCTTCATTCGCATTTTCAGTAAACTGTAAAAATGGTTGATTTCATAGTGGAAAGGGAGGCTTATCGAATATAAAATTCATTATATCTATATATATTTTCACATGTAGACAAGCAGTCTTGTTTTATACTTTTTTCTAGAGATGTATTTTATATAAAAATTTTATATATAAAAACTTTTTATATAAAAACTTTTTATATAAAACTTTAAAGTTTTGCGTGAGGATTTAAAGAATTAGGGAGCAGTGAGCTTGTATATTTTAAGATACGACGATATATTGTATTTTTCTATTTACGAATATTTATATAAATATGATAATAATTTCGAGAAGCAAGTTTTACAACCTACAGGTCTTATAAAAGGGATTTGTTATCTGGATAATTATCTGGAATCATTATGCATGACAATAGGTATTTGTAAGTAAAAAAGTTTTATAGCTCAAATCTTGAGCGTGATGCGAGCGCGCTGCAATCTTGTGCAATCAATATTATACTTTGAAAGTCAGCAGTATATATATATATATACATATAGCAAAATTATAGCATATAGTACAATCAAATGATGTGCAATATTTATACGACAACATAATTTTTATAAGCTGCTTCTTTCGCAAACAGATGAATATATTGTACGAATTACATATATTGTGTAATTATATATACATCTATATACATATATATGCATAATCATTTGGTAAAAGAAAGTGTCTTTATTCTCTGCTCCTATACAATTTCAGACCAAAATTTACTTATACATGTTGCAGACTCAGGTACGATATAATGATGTTAGTGTGACGTGCAAGTAGTTTTGTCAATAATTTTAAATTAGACATAGAATTGTGATAATGTTTGAATAGCATAGCAAATGTAGTGTGTTTTCAGTCATTATTAAAATCAATTTATAAAGTGAAAATATATGAAACGGCGCATGTGTATATGATGCATATGCAATAAATCACGCTTCTTCATCCACTACTTTGCATGTTCTTGCTTATTATTGCTAATGCTAAATCATATCAGATTCTCATGCTGTGTGGAGAATTTGTTTCTGTAAATAAATGCATGTTTATTTACTTGGCACATGCATACATTGTTGCTGCAACATTTTAGGTGTCAGAAATCAACCTATTAGTTTTAATATCGTCAAAGCTGAACCGGCTGGCCGGATATCGCCATTCGGAGGTCTGGCAAGTACAAGTGCGGGAAATTTCAGTCTGCAATCTGTAAGATCGTCTTCACAACCGCATGGTAGCATGCAAGCCCTAAGGTATATTGACAATCCAAATTAAAATTACAAAGTTCAAGTACAAATAAAAGTAAGAATATGGAAAAAATAGGAGATTAATATATATATATACGAATATTAATATACTTATTCTATTTTAGGCCTCAGGTATCTCCTGGGCGGACACCATCCCCTATGGAATATAGCACCTACAACCCGTCTCTCGTGCAACAGCAGTATCAACCAAATATCCACCCAATAATGCCAAACGTGCCTGTGTCGACGGACGTACAGGCATTTTCTTACATAGACCAATTGCAATTGCAACCAGAACCTAATTTAATGATGTTAAACAGAGTAACTTTAGGGACTCAAGAAGAATCCCACCCAGCGAATAATATTAGTAAATCTTTGTTTTTAATATTACACAATTTTGATGCATATAATCCACACTTTGAGAATTTTAATCGATTAAACATTTATTTTATTGCTGATATAAATGTTGTGTAGGCAATGCAGGAGCCCCGTGCCTTCTGGACATGGATAGTCAACAATTCAATTTTGACTGGAATTCCGCTGATCTCGCGGATTTTGGGGCAAATCTCTCTGCAAATCTATCGACTGGATTATCTATATCCGACTCTATACAAGTTAGTGGACAAACACAAATTAGCATGTAACATATTATGCGCAGCTAAATTTTGAAAATTATTGCAAGAATTAATTATTTTATTTCCCAATCTTAGCCTGAAATTGGGAGCAATGTCGAAGAAAGAAACAGTATGACCGAGCGCATTACTTGGATAAACCAAGAACTTTCTGCTTTGAATAAGATACTCAAACCTAATCGAGAAAATGATGGCTGAGAACTTGATTAAAATTACTTATCGATTAATATTGCGTCTGATGCCGAAGTGATTATAAAAAATTGCAATCGAGACTTGCAATTGGCCTCATCTGTAATTTATATATTACAAGTGCTCTCTCTCTCTCTCTCCATTGCCTTTTTTTTAAAAGAAAAAAAAATTAATCGAGCTATAATTTCCGACATATATAAAATAATATTTCACGTAAAAAAAATATCAAGAGAGTGCGCAAGAGATAATTTTGCGTTTTGATCGTTTCTACTCACAATTTATATCTTTTTTGTATATACTCAATTTATATCTTATTTATAAAAATATAAAAGAAATTTACAATAATGAACAAAAAATTCCATATATTTGTTTAGACAAGTGTAACACGTGATTTAAGTATATTAGTATACTCATCGATGAATGTTAGTTTAAACAACAACGTAACGGAATCTTAATATTAAATTAATTGTGATACGATTTATTTGATAGTTATTCTACGAGCATTGTGTATATTATCTACTCAGGATAAGTTGTTCAGTCGGTCATAGAGCTGATGTTGGGCAAGATATCTATAATATTTACTTGTCGACGTCACAAATTGAAATGTTAAGTTAATTTGAGATAAAACGATTGAGATAATGTTGAAACGTGTGATCAAAGTTCATAGTTCGTATTTCATAATAGATTCTACGATACTCTTAATGCAAATATGAATTCCGCGCGACAAGCAGAACAAATTGTCGAGATCAACTTTTCACGAGTTTATATGCAATAATTGTAAATTTAAATTAAAAGTATATTTGTACGAGCAATTTTTCTCGTTTTTTTACACTTGTATTATTTCGCTTCACTTTTGTTCTTTCCCTTTTATGCACAATTACAATTTTCTACAAAAAACTATGTTTATAAATCTGTATATTTGTAATATATATGATTATATGTTTAGAAATAATGTTTTGATATACTCGAAAAAAAGCGTACGAAAGGTATTGAAATTAGCGTACTCAAAAAATTCATCAAAGGATGTTCCGTCCAGATATCTCTTTTTTATGTACATATATTTTGCAGTTTTTTAAATTTAAGAATATCATGTATGTAGAAGAGGACATGTATGTGGAATTATCTATCATTTTATTAGATTAAGTAAATATATGGTAATATGTGCAATAACATTGTCTTAATGTAAAGTATATTTTTACAATCACATCTCTCAGGTAATTTATTATTATATATAATATATATATATCTCTATAGAACAAAAGAGGATATGTATGTTACAAAGAAAACCAATATCATATTTATAAGAACTATACTCTATAATTAGCCATATATACTTGTATACAAATAAAAAGAGCATTATTATAAATATAAGAGTGAGAGATTGACTTTTTAATAATCTCACATTTCGTATATAAATTTTGTAATTTTTATTGTAGTTTATACAGTATATATGTCATGCATAAGTATCTTTTGATGCAAGTGAAGACATCAGATGAGAATCATGCACAGGATATATAGAAAATGAAAAATAGTCAATTGTGTGTGGTATATATACACACGCGTCGAGTCTTAGTTTACTGCGTGGTATCGTTTTTCTCTATAAGCACTTAATATCCTGTTTTTAAAGATACAACAAAAGTGTATATTTACAGTTATAACTGTATATTTACATAACATTGATCGATAAGTGATGAACTCCTATACTTAGCATGAAAAAGTCGGCAGTGGACGCTTGGATTATCTCGTAAAATTGTATAGCTTACATGTACATGTATGTATAATTTTTCTCTCTTCTCTCTTTCTCTCTCTCTCTCTCTCTCTTTCGTGGCACGTGTACGCGAATGTTGCACAAATGTATTCGCAAAGTACATTATGCAAGTATATATAATGTCGATATAATATCTAATTATTTTGAGCGGGGAAAGAAATATTTTTTTTTTGCTTCACATATATATGTACATACACATGTGAAGAATAAAAAAAACATCCATAATATTGTTTTCCAAAATGTATTTACTTAAAAATACAATGAAAGTTTCAGTTCTGATGGAATGGGCAGAAATATATAGAGTCTGTGGCGTGTCGGTTATACTGTTACACGTTGAAAGAGATGATGCGATGGTATCCTGTACAAAAGTAGCTTGAACAAGAGACTTATGAACACACAAACCAAATTCTTAGCCTAGGATCTTCGTTTACGTTTAAAATTCGTGTCAATAATAAGATTTTATGTCTTAAACTTTTTTCATGCTTACCTAACGTAGGGATGTAACGGATTGTATGTGTGGGCGATCAGCCTGATTGATTATAAGACCCGTTAGCACCAGTAAGTGAATTTTCCGAATCGCGTCGAGTACTCGAGCGCAAAGAGGAATACCGTACTCGCTCTCTGCTCGGTACCGATACTTGGGAACAGGCTTGACACAGTACAAGACGCAAGTCTCTCTGGAAAGTACGTTGCCAACGGGGCTTGATAATTATATATTTAATAAAATTAAACGGACCTATACTTATATGTATGTATAGTATATAGTATACTATGTGAACGCGCTAAAGTACTGATTTTGTTCCAGGCACCTGTACTTGAAGATAGTCCCTTGCCAATTTGCAATCGTCAAGTTACTATCTTGAAGCAAACACGTGTAAATTTTACAGCAGCAGCAGATTGCGTATAAAACCGTAGATTAACAGACTGCCGGAAATAATGATGTGTACGCATCACATTTTGACATCGATCGGCTGTTGGACGCGTTACATATGTGTTTATGAGGAGTATTAAAGTTTTCTTTTTTTTTTCTTTCTGCATCATCGTTCGACGGTAAGGGATTTCTTGTAAGTATCAACGTTACAACACGGTCCAATCCCCCATCTCCTTGGTTTCCAAATAGCGGGATTTTAGTCCGTGGATAGAAGCAGCCCTTACACTGCCTGCCATCTCCTCACAATTCTCTCATTTCAGATATTAAAACCTATCACTACTTATGAGAACGAATTCATTTTCTCTGATCTAACTGCGTTTTATTTAACTATCTCATTCGAAAATATTTGTACATTAAAACGTGGGACATCTTCTCGCATTCAAATTATCGTTATCTTTATTTAATTATTATGCTGCTATGGTACAATGGTATAACCGCAATGTCTCTGCACCCTTTTATCTAACAGTCTCCCGAAAATAAGTAGCGGCATGGACACGCCAATCGCAATGATTCACCGATTCTTGCACAAAGAGCCGTCTTTTTAATTGTCAAACCAACGAATTAATCCGTCCGCAATGTGATCGTGTCACAAAAAAAAAATATTAAATATCTTTATATTTAAATATTTTTAACGCGAATCTGACGAATGTACAATTCTTAAGACAACGCGAATCGTTATGTATGTGGAAAACTGTAAGAATGAATAAATACTGCCGATTCATTCTGCACTAGTCAACGAATCATTGCTACAAGTAGTCCACTATAAAATCAAGATAAAATCATGATACATAAAAGTAACTGAAACGCGCTCCAATTACGCTCAAATAAGAACATTCGAATAGGGAGAGTAAGAGTACTTATTATATAATTGCGACAATATGTAGTTCAGATTTCTTTTTCTTTTGTAATTTTGCGTCATGTACGGCAGTTCTGGAGTTATAAATATATATTTATCTATAATTGAACTCTTACCTTCTACAAAAATTATATATGTATATATATGTATATATGTGTGTATATATATATATATATATATTATATATAAATATATATATATATATATATATATATATATAATTTATTATATATTTATATATATATATATACATATATATATGATTGAAATGAATCGAGAAGGGTAATGGTGCCCTTACACTTTACAAGTTGACTGTTCGATGCTCTCCCTTATCTATGCCCAAGCCTAAAGTGTAACAACCTCTCCGCGTTATATTACGTTTACATAATATTATCGTTAATAATAAAATGTTTCTTATCCCATAACTTTATACATACTATGTATAATTATTATGCAATATTAAAGTCACATATTACTCATCCACACTACCTGACGCGAGCGTTAATCTTAATTCCTGTCTCTATACCAAACAGGAGCACGAAGCGGTATTGTATTACATCTATATTTTAAGAATTTTTTTTTGTTTTAGTGTACATATTGAATGCCGAGAGATGTCCATTCGTGCCTATTTTAATTCCATTTATTTGCCGCTCGTTACGTATGAATTACTTAATTCTGCTCGATAGCCTCGCGCTCCTGTGAAGACACTGCAATTACACATTTCAATTTAAGAAGGAGAACTCAATATATCACACGCACAAGGTGAGAGACATTCGTCAAACTACAAACGTAAATTTGATTTTAAATGTAAAAAAAATCACCTTCGAATTCATTTTACAACTATTTAAATATAATAGTTTTTTTGTATATCTTAAATAAGTTTCATTATATAAAATGTTGTCCCGACGAAGAAAGCCAGATGACGGCAAATACCTGTTAGTAGGTGGTTCGGATAAAACGATAGATTCGTCGTGGGAATTCGCGCGAACAAACGATCGAAATAAGAATCTGAATAGCAAGTAGAATGAACCCCGCCGAGTCCACAGGACGAATATACAGTTATCATTCAAACTACCTAATAGCATTTGGTGACGGCTAGACTACCAGAATTGCGAAGAGCCAAGACAAGAGGATTGCGTTCGCATCTAATGCGTGTCAGCCCACCACAATTCCGGTGAGGTGGTAATTTTTAGTTGTAGGTCGGAAGAGAGAGGATCCAGTAACACGGATTGGGCACGATGGATATCAACATTATTACCAACCACTCAATATGAGAGTAAGTTTGCTGAGTTTGCCGAAAATCGACGATGACGCCACGTGCCTAACGCCTCCCTTCTTAGTTACATATTCCTCCCCCTTCTTTCATTATGCGTCCTCTTCTTCGTCTTCTACTTCACCTTCTACTTCACCTTCCGCATCGTCATCTTCCTCATCTGCAATATAAGGAACTGATTAGTTTATCACGTATTTCTCAAGAGGGAGATTTATCAAAGGAACAATCCAAGAAATTATCGCTCATCTACCTTCTCCCTCTTCCAAATCTTCTTCGCCTTCAGGTATGTCGTCGTCGTCGTCATCTTCCTCTCCGTCACCGTCTGCCTCCTCTTCGTCTTCGATTTCATCTTCAACTTCGTCTTCTTCTACCTCACCATCTCCGTTCTCTTCTTTTTTCTGTTTTTTTGTTTCCTCATTTTTCTCCTACAACATGGAAAGACTTATTTAAAATAAATTCTCGACACACAAACAAGTGACTTGGCGGCAAATATGTATAAGGTAAAGATTTATTTTGCGATCATCATTTATTCCAAGGGACTACAAGAAGGGGTTTACATCTTTTTGTAATTTTTTTTCAGCTATCAAAGGGATGATAGGGAGACGAGAAAATTTAGCTTTGCGCGGCGGCAGCGACAGCGGGAGAGTCAACCAATAAGGACAGAGAAAAGCGTACCGGCCGGCGAGGAGGACAAGGTCCCTTCCCGCCAAGAAATACGACGGCGAGGAAAGAGAGATGGTGGGGACTTTCCCTGCGCGTTAAAGCAGGATGGGACAGGAAAAGGGAAATGGCGGAGGGAGTCGCGTCTGAGTAATCTGTCGGCGATGCCAAAAACACGAAGGACAGGTAGTAGAGAGTATCGCCACTTTGCCGAGAAACGCTTCGAGCTGCTCTCCTTCTCTCTCTTTCCCGCAACATCATCACGCGCTGAAGGCGAGAAGGAGACCGGTTGATGGTCCAACTAAGAGAGGAAAACGCGGGAATGTACGGTCTATCTCCCCGATAGTAGAATCATGCCCTTGATCCAGTCCCGATGGCCCGAAACGACCATAAAACGCGACAATAAATCATTATAGTTTATCGATTCCGAGGGGAAGTGCGTGCTGCGAGCAGCCAGCGACGAAGCTTGCTCCGAGGGCGATTTGAAAACGTGCCGCGAGGACTTTGGAGTCGCGTCAGGCGATCTAGCTCCAGCAACAGGATTCTCGAATAATTCGCTTCTGGACACGTCGTCCAGGGTGTCGAGGCAACAACGGTTTCCGACATTCGGCATGTTCGAGAGAGCCGCGTCGGTAACGCCGATCAGTGGTGGGGCGATAACGCTGGCGATGATGATGATGGCGGGTGGTAGTGGTAGTGGTAGCGACGGCGGCGGTGGCGATTGCAGCCGGCTGGTGTGTGCGGGGTACACGCGCCGTGCATATCGGCGGCTGCGAGAAAGCAGCTTCGGATGCGCGCGCGGCGCCGCGTCGGCCAATCGGGGGCGCGCGCGGCGCCGCGTCGGCCAATCGGAGGCGCGCGAGCCGGCGACGCGCGGTGGGAAGCCGGGCGGTGATTGGCAGATGACGAAGTCGCACGCCGCGGCGGGGAAGGGAGGGGGAAGGGAGAAGGGGGGACACGGTTCGCGTTGCGTACAATCTACGAGGGAGGGAGGGAGAGAGAAAGCGCGACGCGCGAGGGGAAGATAAGGGAGGAAGATACCGGAGCAGCGTGCCAAGTGTCGCGTACAAACGCGAAGGCTTCGAATAAGAGAATAAATCCAAACTAAAAGAGAACGAAATATTACGTGGCGTCGAATGAAGCGGGAGGAGGGGGGAAGGATTACCGGAAGTGACCGGCGGCAGGAATGTCGGATCGAGACATTTGACGCTGAATCGATGTTACGCACTTTCCTCCCTCTCTCTCTCTCTCTGTCTCTCCCACAGTAATTGTATCGTCGTATATGGTCGACCTGTTGCGATAAAATGCTAATAAAGGATCGGTTACCGACGGCGTCTACAAACAATGGAAACTCGATCGACGAGCTGACGCGCGCATTACTTCGAACTTGTTGCCGCTTCTATCCTCGTTCGAGTTTGTCGATTCGCGAACGTTCGGCTGGACGCGAATAACAGCGACGCATTCGCGTTGGTCCGACAAGGACGGACGACGACGAGGACGACGACGACGACGCTGCCATCGCTCGTTATCCCCGCGCGATTACCTATCTACCCATTCCCAATCACGAGGTCTCGCTAGATAACCTAATGCTTCCAATCGCGTAGATTCGTTTTCTTGCATTAAATTCCTCGTTAATCGACGCGATGAATATTGCTTATTACGTAATTAAAGCACGACGTCGATCGAATCTCGATGGATCATCGACGAGATTGCGCTCCAAACGACTTCGTCCTTGTCGGAAACCGAAGCGGAAACGCATCGACGCCGGATTTTCCCTCTTATCGGGACGATCTTGGTTTCAGCGGGAGACGGATCAATCTTGGACGATCGTCGGTCGAATAAACGAGAAGCGATTGGCCGCAACGGCTTGCTCGGTAAAAACGGATTAATTAAGATAATTAAGCGATAAAAAGGTGTTTGCGGCGAAGCCGAGGACGGTCGCGTCGGGAGACACGACGATAACCGTTAAATGCAATAAGTTATTTCTGGCTGGCGGCACATCGATCCACGCAACTAACGTTATCCGATCGACGCGACGCCTTTTCCCGCCTTCTCTCAATTCGCTCCGAGCGGCCCGAATCGCGCCGACTCCCGGCGCGCGCGTCTCTCGTATCGATACCAATACCAAACGGCGGCAATTTCGGGCCACGGGGCCGAAATAGCGAAGCCGGACAATTTCTTCTCCTCGAGAAGGACCGTCATCGACGACCAGAAGCGACCGCGATTCCCCGGATTCGCCTTTTCTCCCGCGACCTCGACAGCTTCCCGCCTTTTCCCGCCTCGTTCCCCAGCGATACTATCGCGCATAAATGTATACAATATATAGTTGTTTGGTATATGTTATATATAAATATTATATATATTATATGTTATATAAATATTATATAATATTAAATATTATTTAAATATTATATATGTTATATAAATATCATATATATTATATGTTATATAAATGTTATATATATATTTATATTTATATATATTATGTTATATAAATGTTATATAAATATTATATGTTATATAAATATATATATATAAATGTTATATAAATATTATGTTATATAAATGTCATATAAATGTTATATAAATATTATATGTTATAAATATTATATGTTATATAAATGTTATAAATATTATAAATATAAATGTTATAAATATTATAAATATATGTATATAAATATTAATAAATATCTACATGTTATATAAATATTAAAAAAATATATATATGTTATATAAATATTATATAAATGGTTACTGAAGGAGGGACGGTGGAAAATGGATATTCTTTTGGAGCTTGTCGTCGAGCCGGCAGAGACTGATATCGGCGCTGGACGTAATATAGCGAGCGGCGTTGGGTGCGTGTGTCATTTACGCGGGGTCCTTTCCACGTGACGCGGCGAGATGACACGACACCATGATGCGACTCGACTCTGCGCTCGTTTCCACGGCCTTCCTTGCCCCGGAGCGCAATCGCATGGTAAATTATCGGCTAAAAATAAAGCCTATCTGCGGCAACGCGACGACGCTCGTCCGCGCGTGTGATTCAAGATGAAAAGTCGCGGCGACGATGTTTTCACGACGGTTCGTAGGAACGCGCGCGGTCGCCACAGCCGCGAAAAGAACAGGGAGGCAGGAGAGTACACCGGGTATATAACGCACGGCGTTGCCGCTAGCTGCGCAAGTGGGGTACCTTCGGTGAAAAAGATGGAAAGAGAGAGAGAGAGAGAGAGAAAGATGGAACAGCCGCCGCCGAGCTTCTACATCGACGGAGCGTCGAGGACGGACAGAGAAAGAGCGAGAGGAGGGGGTAGGAGGGAAAAGGAAGCCTTGGTCGCCGTGTTTATGCACGCAGATCGGTAAACAATTTCATGGCACCGTGTCGACCCGGAGTGGACGTGCGAGGGCGGGCTATCGATCGACCGTCGTGCGCGATTAACTCTCTTATAGCGAATTATCGATCAATTACGCTCGAGAGAAAGAGAGAGACAGAGAGAGGAGGAAGAGAAAGGGAAAAAGAGATGGCGCGAAAGAGAGAGGACGAGCGGCGAACGCGGGCTTGGTTTCGGCCGCCATAATGGAAACGACGGGGCGACGTGCGAGCGCGGTCGGGAAAATGCGCGGGACGCGCTTTTCCGGATCGCGACGATGACACTGGCGCGGAGAAAAATGGCGGCCGACCGACGAGGCACGCCGCGGAGGCGGCGAGGCGTGAAAACGAAAGCGTGCGCGCGCGAGAGGCAGAGGGCGCGGGGAGGAGCCGAGGTAAACTCGCTGGACGCGAAGAGAGACATGCGAGAAACGAAGCACATGGCGCCGGAGAGAGCATTTTCTCCTCTCTCTCTCTCTCTCGCTCTTCCACGCGCGCGGCGCGTTGCCTCGAATTTCGAAATCGCGAAACGCGGTAATTATAGATGATTCCGTTAGGAGTCGTCATCGCCGTCGTCATTATCGTCAGCCATCGAGAGCGAGCGCGCGCGCGCGCGCGCGAGAGAGAGAGAGAGAGACTCGCGGTGGCCCCGCGAATATACAATGGCGTCCCTTGCGCGTTCGCGGCGAAAAAAACACCACGTCCCTCGGAGGACGTCGCACGCGCTCGACTGCGCTCGGGGCCGCTCGCGCGAGGAAATATGGAGTCCGGCGAGGCAGCGGACGCCGGCCGGCGCGGCGTTTCTCTCCCTCGCGTCCCGTCGCCGACGCTCCCGGACGTCCCCGCGTCCCGTCCCCGAGGGCACCCGCGGGCCCCGTCGTCGTCGTCATCGTCGGCGGCGCGGCGTAGTACGAGAACGCGAGGACGGGCGGGAAAATCCACGGGACGATCTCGGGAGCGCGTCGTGGGGTGGCGAGGGACCAGCGTTTCGACTCCGACGTTCCGCGAGGAATCTCGTGAGGGCGAGATCGACGAAGGGTAGAGATAGGTACTCACCTCGGCTGGCCTCTTGATCCCCTTGATGTCGCATTTCGCGTCCGCGGATGCCTTGTCGTTCTCCGTCACCTTCTCGACGGCGACCTCGTTGTTCTCCTTGGTGCTCATGTTGCCCGTCCGATCGACGACCCTGCGACGCGTCGATAATCCAGAAAGGGACTCGCGACTTCGCGACTCGTACCGAACTCCCGGAGTGCGAAAGAGCGGCGGCGGTAGCGGCGGCGGCGGCTGTGGCGTGTACGCGTAACGAGACTACGGATACGTGTCCTCTCACGACGTCGGTTTCCGCCGGAATGCCTGAGAGAGCAGCGTCGTCAGGCGAAGACCCGAGGGGCCGCGAGGGAGAGGGAGACCGGGAGGAGGGGGGACCGAGAGGAGAGCGAGCGAGAGAGAGAGAGAGAGAGAGAGGGAGGGAGACGGAGAGAGGGGGGCCGCGAGGGGGACGGCGAGAGGGGGCGGAGGAGCCGAACCAGTCAGGAGTGGAGCGTGTGCCGACGACTGTGGCGCGAATAGCGCAGAGCGAACTACTACCGGATCACGGCACGCTCCTAGCACGTCCAACCTGGCTTTGTTCGCAAGTGAAGATGGCGCGGGTTTGAAAGCCGATAATTCCCTGATTGGTCGGCGCCGACGACGGCCCGTACGCCGACCTTACCGGGGACAATCGGCGATTTTCCGGCGGCGGGTCGCGTCCCGCGACGCCGCGATCGGCGTAGGCGCGGAACGCGTCCGCCCCGGGTCGGAATAGAATTAAAACTCGCGGAGGACGAGGGGTTCGAGAGTTCGTGGCCCGAGCGGGACGTCCGGTTCGAGGCTACGTCGCTCGATTCAAATAAGCCTTGGCGCTGCGAATCGTCGTCGTCGTCGTCGCCTACGTCGCTCTTGGAGCGCTCGAAAAAAATCGATAGATATTTCTTCGCGCTCGGGGGTTGCTTTTCGATCGCGCGACGAACGGATCGCCTCGCGAGAGCGAGCGAGCGAGAGAGAGAGAAAGAGAGAGAGAGAGAGAGAGAGAGCTGTCACGCCGCACGCACGTGTCCCGCGAACGCGGTCAAAGTGCGTGCACAAAGACGCGCGGATTAATCTGGAGTAGATAGAGGGGCCGAAATTCGTCCTGCGCGCGCCTTCACCCCTTTCGCTCTCCCCCGAGAGACGATTCTCCGTTTTCGTTGATTTGCATCGCGTTACGTAATCCGTCTTAATTAAGCGGAGCAACTCGTCCGACGCGATATCGTACGTCGGCAAAAATGCGACGCGCCATCCTCGTCTTTCCCCTTTAAAATCGATAGACGGATATATGTATGCACTTATTGTTTAGCGCACACACGCGTGATGCGCGTCGATTAATCGTCCGTGTACGCACGTACACGTACGCGCGATTATTATCGCGTAGGATTGATCGAGATGGACGAATAGATTGTTAGATTGAACCCGCCCCGGCTCGTTTATATTTATATCCCGCGTAGCGCAAATACGAAAGGGTGGCTTAATATAAGATTACGCTTATCGATTGGAGGTTTTATATACCAATTTTTTGATGCCGACCGCGTTAATGGCGTGAGATCCGATCGAGCCCGATATCTCGTAAACAACCTCCTCCCCCGCCGCTCGCCCCGACACGCGAGAGTTGGAGATTCTTGGAATGTTATAACATCGGTCCACGTCGTATTAATATTTATGCACGTGGAGCGCACAAAAAAAATGTGTACTCAAGGTTCATGAATTTGTTGCAACGCGGAGGACGTTTGCGCAGGCGCGTCGCGTTTCTAGTTCCCGTCCGCGGCGCTGCGACTTCCGGTCCGAGTCGGTTTCCCTTTTCTCTCTATTCGTTCAAGATGGTAAGTCGATGAGAGTTTTCCTACATCGGTCATTTTTATCCGCGAATATCTCCGGGATCGTTATCCTTGGACTCGTCGTGAAATTTGCATCCGCGGCCGAAATGTATCGTTTGGATTTTCCGCAAATATCTTTTGCGACTCGATATTAATTGTGACGTGACGGAACATAACCTTGTTACAGCAAAACATGTTTTGATTCAAAGATAAAATTTCGTAAATTATTTAGAATGGTTGATTAATTTCTCGGAGATAAATGACATTGTTATTCGGCAAATTTGTGCTGATGTAAAAAAAATACAAGGGATTTTAATATTGGAAAATGTTACAACTCTCTTATTTACATGCAAATTCATAGATATTATTTGCTATTGCATATAAAGGTCTTAGTATTAAGGATTAAAATATTGATCCCGACTTAATTGATATAATAAATAATATTAAAATATTGATATCGACTTAATTGATATAATAAATAATATTAAAATATTGATATCGACTTAATTGATATAATAAATAATATTAAAATATTGATATCGACTTAATTGATATAATAAATAATATTAAAATATTGATATCAACTTAATTGATATAATAAATAATATTAAAATATTGATATCGACTTAATTGATATAATAAATAACTCAGGTTTTTATGCATTTTATTTTTCTGATTATAGGTTAACGTACCGAAGCAGAGGCGTACTTTTTGCAAAAAATGCAAAGTACACAAAACTCACAAAGTGACGCAGTATAAGAAAAGTAAGGAGAGACATGCCTCGCAGGGCAGAAGACGTTATGACCGCAAACAACAAGGTTTTGGCGGTCAAACCAAGCCCATCTTCAGGAAGAAAGTAAGCATGTGTTTTTGTATTATTAAGGATGAATTCTAGTTTTGTACTATATCTATTAGTCGATGTGTAAGAGGACCAGTTTTAATATTGGAATTGGAAAATGTTATTACAACTCTCTTATTTACATGCAAATTCATAGATATTATTTGCTATTGCATATAATGATCTTTAGTGTTAAGGATTAAAATATTGATATCGACTTCATTGATATAATAAATATTAAAATATTGATATCGACTTAATGGATATAATAAATAATATTAACAGTAGACACATATGTTATATTGAAATAATAAAGATTACTTTAACCTTCTGTTAAATATATTTTATCTTTTATCACACGTATATAGGCAAAAACAACAAAGAAAATTGTTCTGAGGATGGAATGTACGGAATGCAAATACAGAAAACAAATTCCACTGAAAAGATGCAAACACTTTGAACTGGGTGGTGATAAGAAGAGGAAGGTGAGTAGAAACATGTTTGAAAAAATATTCAAAGATAAGATATTGAATTGATTTTGTACTAACAAAATTATTGTTATTTTCAGGGTCAAATGATTCAGTTTTAAATTACCCCCTCAACATTTTTGGCGCGTATTCTGTATTTAATAAGAAATAAATAAATGTACAGGGATTTGTACACATCTTTATTTGAATGATTTATATTTTATAACATGAAAAAATATCCAACATGCCTAAAACAAACAGCGCTAACAGCCTCAACACTTATTCATCTTAATTTTCATTGTCCGACAACCGTGGTATAGAAACTATCTGATGTGGATTGCTAACAAGATAAGAAAAAAAAAAGAGGCATTAAAAATACATGTATCTCAGTATTTGCATTTGTGTCTTGTACACCAGATATATATATATAATAAATGATTATTTTTGCACACATTGGCAGTAATATAATCATGCTTCTTCTTTATAAAATAGCAATGTGCGCTTGTTTTAATGATAGAATTAGTACATGTAAATTCTACAGAGGATATCTAAATGTGAATATTGAGATATGTCAAATGTATATATTACTAACGATGCAAATGTACAATATCTATATAAGTCAAAGCGAACATCATACACTTACTCCAATACAGATGTGTCCAATCCTTCTTGCTCCATCTTTAATTTTACCGCTTGTTTTGGTACACCAACGTGTAACATTTTCAAGTACTTTTCATAGCGAGGATCTTTAGCTGCGGACTGTACTTTTGTTTCTTCGTCTTTAGAATCTACTTCACTGTTATCAGGCTCATCCACATTGCGTACTTCTACTTCCTCTAATTTACTTGTATCATTTTTGTTAACATTATTTGATTCTTTACAATGTTCTTGCTCTAAACCAGGTATAGAAGATAACTACGCAAAAGGAAACGTTGAAAAGATGTTAAACTCTAGCTAATTTATTGCGCAAAGATTTTTATGACAAATATGTTATATACAATACATTTCTATGATAATTTTTTTTTTAAGTTTGCATGAAACATTCACGTACCCGCGATTCTAGTATCTCTAACGACGCTTCTAACTTTTGCAACTTATTTTCAAACTCAAACAGTCTCTCCTCGCAGCACAGGGCAAACTTATTCAAAAACGTAACGGTATGAGTAATAAAGTGATTTATGAAAGAGACCGTTCGTTTTTGGTTGATTGGCGGTACCTAGAATACAAATCATTTCAAGCATGCTCCCTGCACTGATCATCATCCCGTTAAGCATCTTAACGGAACGTCATCGCTTTCAATGGCGTGTTTATGCACAAGAAACGTTAGGATCTCATTATCGACACCTTTGTATAGTCTATAGTCGGCTCGATTATCGGCATCTTGTAATCACTCATCGTAGATTATGAATATGCCAAGTCTCCGTTTTCAGTTTATCAAACTGTCAACTCCTCTGTCACACGTATATACGAGTACATCTCGCCTCATGCGCATCGGATTCGGATATGGAGAGTGGAAACCGTACTCGTGTCCCGAAGGTTCTTCGGATCGACAATGAACGTTGAATCTGCGCGCATCGTCGAGGCGCTTGAGCCTAACTTGCCGATGGAACCCTAGATGCCCTAGAATCAACGAATCATCGAGAGATTACTAAATTTGCTAATTTGTTTTTGAAAAGCTTTTTAAGGATGTTTTGTATGTACAATCCTAGCAAAAAGTAGCTGAAAATCAATATTGACGAATATCCATTTTTGATGTATTTTGAGTAAGAAATTGTGTAGAATATTACAATTTGATCTTAGCTACATGCATGTATTTTTTAATATTTATTGTGTTTTTACTGAAATATTCCGAATTTTGTTAATCGAAATGATTAACTTTTGGCAGAGAATTTCCCCTTGTGACAGATGCATGACTAATTTCATTGAATTATATTTAATATATTTTTAACCAGTTAGTAGTACTTGTATAATATTATTTGACCAAATATTTCCTCTGTATCTAAACTTTTGTAAATTTTAAACAAATTCTCAATATTATTTCCATGTGTTTTTGTCATTTGAATCGACGTAGTTATACGTTTCCCATAAGAATACATGTTAATTCGGTGCAAATTAAAATCCTTATAACTTGTGAAACGCTTTAGCGAATCGATTTAAAAATTGTACTGAAGATTCTAAACATATGTAAGGACATTCTGTACAATTTTCATTAAATTCTTAATATTTTGAATATAAGTACAAAACATCCTTAACAACTTTACACATATATACATAACAGGCTCTCGTAATTAGATAATGATATATATATTTTGGTCTTTGAGAAAATTATTTTTCGTTTTGTGTAAAATAATTATTTTTGTTTCCTAAAATAATTATCTTCATTTTTTTATAAGAAAATTAAGTTTCCGATAAGACGCGAAAGAGAGAATACTTCAATAAGAGAGGATTACGAGAGAATTAATTTTCGTCACGTTTTTCCTGCATTGCTTTTTTTCCAAGAGAAGACGCGCCGAACACACCTGATTGTCACCCGGGAATCAGCTGTCTGGAAATTTCGCGGTGCCCGAATATTTTCTGAAGCAAAGGGAAACCTGAGAGCGGCCACCAGTTCCGACAAGCACACTTCCCAACGTTTGACGCGCCGCCTGAGAGAGTGAACGCAAACTATATCCGTTGAGGCCCGGTAACGGTACGTGGTTCATGTCCGTGCTGTGCAGACGAGTTGTGGAAAGGAACAGGAGAGGGATTGAGGCGGCTTTATCCCCAGAAATAAATTCCAGCCTTAGCGGGACTTGAAAATCCGCGATTCTTTTTTATTTTTATATCCTCTTAATATTATGTTTTTTATTTATGTTTATAATTTTTTCCTCATGCATGTATCCTAATATACTGTTAAATTATAATTATTATAATTCTTATTTTATTATATATTAATATTCATTATTAATATTATATATTATTATTATTATTATTATATAATAAATTCATTTTATTTTATTAATACATTATTTTTTCCTCATGCATGTATCCTAATATACTGTTAAATTATGTAATTATTATTTTATTATATATTAATATATATTATTAATATATATTATTATTATTATATATTATTATTATTATTATTATTATTATTATATAAATTCTTTTTATTTTATTAATACATTATTTATTTTAAAATCGTCGTGCGGAATGCGCAGACAACCGTTCCAACTATAAAGCGCTTCATGCGCATTGATAAAACGGCACGATTTCGAAGCGCTGCGCAACAGTAATGGAGTCTATGCGTTTCACGCGTAACACGGAACGCACCCCGTTAAAGCAATGTCAAGTTTCTCGCTGCCGCCGAGCCTGGAGACCGTTTACCAGGCCGTGTGCTCTTTGTATAATAATACAAATCCGGTCGAGCCAGGAAAAGCGTCATTATGGCTGGGGGAACTCCAGAAATCGGTGAGCCTATATTATATTGTTTTGCGGTTCTTGAGAAAAAGAATGTATCCTTTTCGTTATCTCTCCTCGTGCACATCTTATTCGGCTCGAGTGTGTGCAAGTGTGCAAATTTCTCACCTTTTGCGGTGTTACCCGCATCGAGGATGAGTTTGTCGGGAGGCTAACCTGAAAGAGGGATCAAGGGTGTTTTTCTTGTCAAATGAATGTATTTGATAAATGAACGAATTAAATTAAATGTCAAAGCAATTGCACCTTTCATTCATATTTTTTATCTATCAGATTCAATGGATCTATTAATCCATTAAATTAGTAATCGTGATGCGACTCTTGACTCTGTTGGATGTAATTTTGTTATATTTCAGGTTCTGTAAAATAAATTGATTCTAATAAATCTCTGTGTGTTTTACAGGTATTCGCATGGAAGATAGCTGATGAAATGTTGCATGAAAAACGGAATATAGAATCCTGTTATTTTGCTGCGCAAACTATGCGGACTAAAATACAATTCTCTTTTCACGAATTACCTCAAGAGGCTCACATTTCGCTAAGAGATTCCTTGCTGGAACATATATCTCAAATTAATGAACATACTAATTCTGCTATTGTTACACAGGTCTTTATATACATTTTTTTATAACACTACCTTTTTTATATTTTTTGATAAATTTTTATGATTCTGTATTTTTTTGCTATTTAAGTTTGCCCGTATTTAAGTTTGCCGTAATTTTTATTAATAATTTTAAATTTTCTTATTTACAGTTATGTTTAGCACTGGCAGATTTGGTCCTACAAATGACATCGTGGCAAAAACCAGTAGTGGATTTAATTAACAGATTTGGAACAAGCACTTCAAATCTCTGGCCATTGCTAGAAATACTGACAGTACTTCCTGAAGAAGCAAATTCAAGATCGCTTAGGTATGATCTAAATATCTTATTTATTGATGTTAAAAGAGTGGAATTCAAAGAATTACAATTGTTTTATCTTTATCCAGGCTGGGAGCTAATCGAAGACATCATATGTTACTCGAATTTAATGCAAGTGCAGATACTGTGACAGAATTTCTAGTATGTGTAATAACGATAATATATATAAGAATTTTTCATTTAATGTATATATGTAATGATAATGACGTTTCCTTATTTCAATACTAGTTATTCAATATTTCATATATAGTGTAATTGCAGAAAATGTGCCTAAAAAATGGCAGTGATAATGTACAAATTCGAGTGACTATTTTGCGATGTTTTACCAGTTGGATAACTATTCATGCAATACCGCTCGAAGCTATACCCTCCAGCGACGTAATTACTTATGCTTTGCAAGTGAGTCTCTTGCTAATAACGAGAATTTTTTGGAAAAAATTAATTATTTTCTGTCCTCTTTTAATTAATAATTTTATCTTGTAGGTTCTTAGCAATCATATGGCTGGTTCGCAATTACATGAAACGGCTACTGACTGCATTTGCGTAATTTTGCAAACGTTGGGAGAAGATACCAGTCGTGGTAGCAACAATAGCGCTCAATTGCAGCAAGTGCAATTATGTGTTTTCACGAGTGTGATGAATTTAGAACAACCATATCATTTATCTGTTGCGCATGAGGATATGGAAAAGTAAATTCTTTGGTATATTCAAGTATTGTCAACTATTTGTAGCATAAAATAAGTATATTTTAAATCATTAAATATATTACAGATCTATAAATTATTGTCGGATATTTACGGAATTGGCCGAAACGTTTTTAGAACTTATGATAGCAGGTAGTGAACGCGGGGGACAATTTTATGCCACACAAATTTTGGATCTTGTTCTCACATGTGTTGGTCATCACGATTATGAGGTAAATATATTGAAAATGTATAAATTTTGATTCATTATTATTAGGTAAATATTTTCCTTGAATCAAAATGTTTTCATCACTGATTATAAAATATTTTTTACCAAGGTTGCGCAAATAACTTTTAACCTGTGGTATCGACTATCGGAAATTCTTTATCAGAAAAATAGGGATGATCTTAATATTGTATTTCGGCCGCATATTGAGAGACTGATTGGTGCCCTTTGTAGACATTGCCAAATGGAACCAGACCATGTCAGTATTTATATTAAGATTTTATTAAATGTCAGTAATATTATATGATACAGACAATAGATTGATAATTACAAAAATTTAATTACATTAATTGCTAGTTGGGCCTCGTGGAAGAAGGAGGAGGAGGGGAGGAATTTGCCGACTTTCGAAACCGCGTTTCGGATCTGATAAAAGACGTAGTGTTTGTAGTTGGAAGCAGTCACTGTTTTCGACAAATGTTCTCGTCGTTGACTGGAGGACCTGGACCACAGGGCCAACTTGTACATACACCTACCTGGGATTCCACAGAGGCTGCACTTTTCGTAATGCAAGCAGTGGCGAAAAACATTTTGCCGTATGTCTTTTTTTTTTTTTTTATTTATTATGAAACAAGAGATTAAATATAATAATGATTGACTTTCTTATAGAGAAGAAAATGACGTAGTTCCAAAAGTGGTAGAAGCTATTCTTAATTTACCAGAAAATACTCACATAGCTGTTCGCTATACCAGTATTCTTCTGTTAGGCGAACTATGCGAATGGATAGATAGGCATCCACAATCATTAGGTAACGCTTTAGTAAACATTTGCCATCAATTTAGATGTATATTCCATTATAGTATAGTGATTATCAAAATTTTTCATTATTTCAGAACCAGTGTTAAATTTCCTCCTAGCATGTTTAAATCAAAAGGGTTTAGGAAGTGCCGCCTCGGGTGCATTGTTAAGCATATGTACAGCTTGTCCGTTACATATGGCCTCGCACTTTTCTGGACTTTTGCAAATAGCGCGTTCTCTTGACAATTTTCCTATCAGTAATGATGCAGCAATTGGCCTACTGAAAGGTATTTAATGAATTGTATTATTTGCATAAATAAAATACAAATATAAATATACATAAAAATACACACAATTTTATAATTTTATCATCTAATTTTCTCGCATTAATCAAACTATATGAGAAGCATTATTTGCATTATATGTGTATCGTGTGATAGGAGTGTCGATAATTTTGGCGAGATTACCACATGAGGAAATTACTACGGCAATGCGAGAATTGTGCTGTTTTCAAGCGAGTTCCTTGTGGGCGCTTCTCGCGGATAATATTCCAATCGAGAGAGGAACCAAGACTGATCCTGTGATATGGCTGGATAGATTAGCTGCTATATTTAAGCACACTAATCCTCAAATTGACGATCCCAATAAACCTCATCCTTGTCAAAGTGTGGTCATTGAAGTGAGTGTTATTAAAGACGAAAAGTCTTTCTAAGATACTAGTAACATTTGTACGAATTATATCATTATTTGTATTTATAGATGTGGCCAGTATTGTCGAATGTATGCGAAAGATATCAACGGGATGTAAGAGTTATAGAGAGATGTTGTAGATGCATACGTTTTGCAGTACGCTGCGTAGGCAAACATTCTGCTCAATTACTTGAACCGATTGTAAAACAGGTATTGTATAATTTTTCGACTATATTATGATATTGTTATATCTTATTTATATTTAATACATAAATATAAATTGTCTTTATTTCCACACAGATTGTACCATTATATACGGCACATCAACATAGTTGTTTTTTGTATCTTGGTTCTATATTGGTAGACGAATATGCGACTGACTCGGAATGTATATGTAATCTATTAAATATGTTGCAAGCTTTTATTTGTCCCACCTTTGCTCTTCTCGAACAAGAAGATGGCTTAAAAAATCATCCTGACACAGTAGATGATCTATTCAGGTTATGCGCCAGGTGAGATTATAATGATTAATTATTATCAGTGCTTTTATCGAATCATATCTTGCAATATTTTTATAATGTTATTTTTTTTTGTACAAAAGGTTTCTTCAAAGAGCCCCTGTCCCTTTATTGCATTCTCCCGTTATCGGAAGCATTGTAGATTGCGCTATAATGGCTTGCAGTTTGGATCATCGAGATGCCAACAGTTCAGTAATGAAATTCTTTTACGATTTCTTACATAGTGGTCGCAGTTATAAGGTAATTCATTAAACATGTTGTGAGAATAAAAAAAACGTTAAAATAAAATTTCTTTATGCACACGTGACTCGTATAGATATATATATAGAGCTCAATCATATTTTTATCTATATTTAGGATCGATCGGATTATACGATACGGCGACAATTGGTACAAAATATATTGCAAGAGAAAGGCCAAACATTAGTTATAAAATTACTACACGCTTCAGTATTTGAACTATCTTCTTACATGTTATCCGATGTGGCTGATGTCATTATAGAACTTACGCGAAATGATACAGATGTAAGATTTATTTTATCAATTTTTATAATACATTTTTCGTGCATCTCGCATACATAATTTTCATTTCATATTTTCCAGCTTATGTCGAAATGGTTAGCGGAAGCTATTCTAACGATGCCGTCGCAAAACGCGGGCGGAGCTCCTACAGCCACATCCGAACAGCTAACTGAATTTCACAATACAGTCACGAGGTACGTAGCATGCAATGCGGTAATGTTAAAATATAGTATTTAATTTATACTCACATCTTTTTATTTTCTCCGATATTTAGGTCAGAAACACCAAAAATCGTTACGATCGCCCTACGAAATTTCGCACGTCTGTACCGTTAAAAATCCGTTATATAATATATATTATATATTATATATAATAAAAAAATATATAATATATATTTCTTCATAAAATTTCTTAAAAATTCACATTATTAAGATCTTCCAGCAAGAGTTTCAATTACTATGTAAAGAATAAAAATATCGAAACAGCGAAAAGTGAGTATCATAAGGTGCTGTAGAAACATTAGGAAAAAAAATTAGATTTTTATGTTTTTATTATCTATGGTTATGTTTGCAAAATATTTTTATTGACATTTATACATTTTTACAAGTATATATCATAGGAAATTCTTTATATTATTTTTAGATTTATATTTAATAATTAAAATTATTTAAATTTTTTAAATTGATTTGTATAGGACAGATATCCATACAATATCTATTGCTAAATGTAGACAAATGTCTATATGTCTATAAAGAAATGTTTTTTTTTTTTTTAATTTTTTCCGATATTTTGGTCAGAAACACCAAAGAATTAATGCATCGATCAACTTTTTTCAATAAAACAAAAATTAAATATCTTGCAGACATACGCTATAAATGATAAATACGTAAACAGAATTGATGGAGATGTGTGTGCTAATGATTATAAATTAAATGGATCATGCTGAATTAATTATATTTACGCTTGAAATATTCTATTAATTATTTGTAAAAATTTGATGATATTTTTTTTTAAGTCTTGACTACTATTTCAATGTAATTACATTTGCTCGGTGTAAAAAACTAGTCAAGTTTCTGACATTCAAAAATAATTAATGATATTTGTTCAACTTGCATAACAAATAATATATGAAAAGCACACATTTCAGAAACTAAAATAATTTTTAATTAGGCACTTGTAAATGTATTATATGAACATTTAATGAAGATATCTGAAAAATTAATACAAATTTATGTTCGCAGACTTTAATTAAAGACAGAAATCTACATGCAAACCTCTATCATTACTTTTGAGTTAATGTTGCAAAATATTATTAAGCACATGTTTTTAAATTGAACAATAATTACTTTTTATTTATCTGATTCTTTAAGACGCGAACTGATTTATATCTATTATATATTATTTATCTATTATATATTATTAATAGATATTAATAGATTTGTATCTATTGTATCTATGTTATAGTATAATGGCAAAAAAATTCTCTTGTAATGACATTGATGTGAATGTAATTATTCACATAACACAAGTTTGAGAAATTTATATAAATTTTTCCATGTTTACATATATAAAATATATCTGTAGAGTAAATATGTATTTTATATATAAGTATATTCTAATATTTGTGTAATATACATATACATAATAGCAGATAAGTAACAGGCATCACCTTGCCGTGTTACTGCAATACATTCGATCGAACGATGATAATGATAGAACCATTCATCTATGAATGAATATGAACATAATTGTTATATTGTCTAGTTTTACGCTCTGATTCTAATGTTTAAATGTACATATTGTTTACATACGACAAATATTAGGTACCGCTCTTTTTTCGTGGAATGTTAATGTATAAAATGAAATAATTGAGTAAGAATTAAGTAACAATAGAGAGAACGAAATGTTTATAATGTATTACTATTATAAATATGATATAACACGTCGATGTTGAAGCTCGACAACAGTATTTCTGCAAATACTGTAGCATTTACGTTGAGCGCTAATCGTCATTTTGTTTCATAGTAACGGTAATTCTTCGATGAAATCTCGAATAAAGTGATATTTTTTACGGAAACGTACGCTTTTCAGTTATAGAATATCAGATATTTCGCTAGTCTCGAGCCAGAATCAGCGAGCTGCAAAATGTTAGGCAGCATCGGGGAAGCTATGCCCGTCGTTTTGCGGCCAGCAAGAGTGAAATCGGGCGGCCAGGTGGATCGACTGCGACGGTCGATCAGTGTGACGCGATAATGCGCCACACTGATTGCCGGGAGACGCATCGGAGACCAAAAAAATCTGTTCGCCAGCTGCGCGATGCACCGTTCGTTCGAGCGGCGTGTTCTCGGTTGCAAGGTGAGCCGGAAATATTCGAGCTGCCGAGAGAGAAGGCGAGCGCGCAGGTGCCGCGCGTTCGAGTCATGCTGCGACTTTTTTCTCTCCCCACGAGGCCGTGCACGATATCATCACCGTCGTACATGCCCGAGCGATGCGTCAAACTGTGGCCTGAAAGTATTTTATATTAATTATCCACTATTACTAATCGAGCATGTATTATCTTATCAATCGGAGGTACATATTTTATGTATTCGTCATCCATTTATACAATCTTAATCTCAATTTTAATTTATATACTGAACATTTATTTCTTTATATTAAATAGAAAATTGTTGTCTAGATAAACCCAGAGAACGAAGCAGGCTTCTCAGAAGGCTTCAACAGGACATTCTAGTGCATCCGATTTATGGTATCGTAGAAAACGAGCATTCTGAGAATTTAGTAAACAGCGTCGCGTTGGATGCAAGTTTTGGATATGCCACGTCCTCCCCGTCAGGACATTGCTGGCGGTCTCGGTGCCTGAGTCACTCGGCGGTCGCGTTATGAGTCAGACGCGCGCAGACGGACCTTATTGGCTAAGGAATTGGTTTCTAACAAAGGAATGTTGTTGCAAGCAGCCGTGCGGTCGTCTTCGCGACGCTTTCTCCATTCACTCGTCGCTCGAACGGCAAAACATATATATGCGTACTTATCAACCTTTTCTAATATTATTATACTAATTCCATATGTACGTGACTGCGTAATGAACCATGTTATACTGCAGTAAGCCTAGGAACGAAATTACACGGCTTGTTTCAAGAAACTACTAATGCTCCAAGATATACAAGTGTACCGTCTTCAATCATCGGAATATCATCTCGTCGTGTCCTCATTTCGACGCATTAGACTAATGGCAATTCCCGCGTGCGTATTAAGGTACGATTACTCATGTCGACGAATATCCCAAAAATCCTATCCCAAGCCAAATGTCCATGCGTGCGTCACGTCGCCGGCTATGACGACGACGGCCATCGACGCCCACTCGACACGCATGTGTGTCGTCGCTGTTGTCTATCAATAAAAGACCCCGCTTGCGGACATTGACGGCACGCCTGTATATAGCGTACATATATACATATAACGACACTCGTATATACATATCTTCGTTAACATTACCGCGGTACCATTCACGGCTTTCCACGGTGCGAATGCGCGCGTTGCGTGCGAGCTTCGATGACGTCCAGCAAGCGAGAAAGAAAGGGATAGGAAGAGAAAGATGGAAAATGTAAAAAAACCGGGGAAAAGCGAAAGAGGGTAGGTAGGTAAGCAGTTAGGAGAGGACATTTTCCGGGGTATTGTCTAGCCGTTTCAGGAAGCCGCGCAACTTTGCCAGTATGCGGCATCGTGTCCCTGAAAGGGACAAATATCTATGGGGAAAAAAAAACAAGAAAATAGAAGAGGAAGAACTTTTGCCTATGCCGTCCGTTGCTTTCGCACAAAAGCGGATAAAACTCGCGCTTGAATCCTCAACGGCACGTGGAACGACGGGATGTCGTTTACCTGCCCACCTCTTCGAGAAGAAAGTAAGCCTCTCTTCTGTCCGTAGCCACGATATCGTGAATTGACCAACCTGGATTCGTTTAAAAGAAGGGAAAAAAAAGTCGTTGGAGATTTCTACTTATAACTCTTAATAATAATGGCAACATACCATATATTCTCTCTCTTTATATTTATATTTATATATATTTTATTGCAAAATGCATAGTAAAATTATGTTGCACAACCACAATGTTAAATAATGTCGTGCTATCTCTGCAAGATAAAAAACAGGGAATATATCCCCTGCTCTTTCTGCACAGAAAAAAAATAAGTCAAATCAAGACTTGTATACTTAAATTAACGCGTTCATTGTTTTGTATATACGCAACAATTTATAATCTTCTTAGAAGAATTTAATAATTTTAAATTTCAACAATATTATAGTCTTATTTTAATAGTGTAATTGTCACCTCAAGAATATATAATTATTTAATTCTACTTTAAGAAAATTATAATCTTTGATTCAAAAATGTTATTTTCTATCCAACATTGTATCTTTTCTATTTAAGAAATTTAAATCTTAATTCATAAGAATATATTTTCCTCGATTGAACTATATAAAATGACTTCATTCAAATAAGCAATTATATTTTTCTTAAATTAACGCGATATAATCTCATTTCAAGATTTCCATGTTAAAACTAAATATATTTTCAAAATAAGAATTTCTTTTCCGAAGAAATTCTTTTTTTCCGTGAGCTTATACACAGAAAAAAATAATTGTCAAATCAAAACTTATATACTTAAATTAACGCGTTCATTATTTCGTATATACGCAACAACTTATAATCTTCTTTGAAGAATTTAATAATTTTAAATTCCAACAATATTATCGTCTTATTTTAATATTGTAATTGTCACCTCAAGAATATATAATCATTTAATTCTATTTTAAGAAAATTATAATCTTTGATTTAAAAATGTTATTTTCTATCTAATATTTATTTTCTATTCAAGAAAATTATATCTTAAATCATAAGAATATATTTTTCTCGATTGAACTATATAAATGGGTTCATTCAAGTAAGCAATTATATTTTTCTTTAATTAACGCGATATAATCTCATTTCGAGATTTCCATGATAAAATTAAATATATTTTTAAAACAAGAATATTTTTGTGTGTGCGCTCATCGAATGATTAACATGGAGTGGAGGGAAGGGAGAAACGGGGACACAATTCCTTCGTTATATTAATGTTACCAATTATTTTTCGTGAGTCTCTACACGTCCGTAATCTCTCCCATATGCGATCACCGTGTTCCAGGAAGAATCGGGATTTGCGTCAATCTCCCTCTTTCGTTAATTGCGCTCTTTTTCCGCCCCTTGGTGCTTTGACCGACATACTCAAAGTAATTTTGCGAGATGATTGTAGAGAATAAAAGGAGAGAATAAAAAGGACGAGCTCAAAGTCACATTCCCACCTCTAATAAACACGTCTTCAACGGTCCTCGCTCATCGTGTCTTTCAGTCTCTCCTCGTCGGCGCGAAAGGATCGTTCCTCGTTCGGTTAATTGACCGGGTTAAGCAATTACGTGCAACCCCGTTAATTGAATCGCCGCGATAGTCGGCGTCTGAGTCAAAGCCGGCTGCGAGTGACTCACGAGAACGTTGACGTGTCTCGCTGACGCGTGTATCGAGAAGTGACACTCTTCTCGTCATCGGCTGATTAATCATCAGTACACAACGTACTATTGAATGTATAATTAATTTTGATACCTCAAAATTACTGTTTTTTTTAGATTGCACAATTCTATTTTCCTTGTATCTTTTTCTTTAATTAACTATCTTTTTTTATTTGAATATTCAATAACATCTTTACAAATTTGGAAAAAGATAATTTATTAAGAAAATTTAGAGATAGCGTTTCGCGCAAACGTATCACGTGAATACGCGGCTCGTCTATTCCACAATCTTGGAACGATACTCTAATTAAAGCTATATGGGACAGAGAGTTAAAGATAACGGTCTCCTGTCGAAGATAGGTTCCGTGACGAGTAATTAACGGGCAAGATCCTCGTCGTTAAATATAGGCACCGGTTCTAGAATACCTCCTTCACTTTTAACGCGAATATCCAGGACGCTCGATAAAACCAAGTCCCGCGTGTACCCCAGGAGCGCGTTCCGCGGCCGAAACAGCGGCAATCGACGAGAATAATTCGATGAAGAAGAAGAAAAAAAAAGATTACATCGCTCGCGAGATTTTGCGCGGCAGAATGTCGCGTTGATTAAATGGCCCCGAGCTTAATGGGCGGGCGATGGGCGAGCGGCCGGAAGGTGGAGAGAACCGCGTGTCGCGCCGCCAAAGGTCAAGCCGTACTCCGGCTCCGGAGACCCGCGCGAGAGAGACGATCTCCCGGCGGCGGCCGGGAATTCTTCTCGGAATTTGCGCGATTGCGGATCCCGAGATCGCCGCCGGCCGGCTGGATGCACCCTCTCGCATCGATGCCGGCATCGGGGCAGGCAGCGCCGCGTTGCTGGGCAACCAGACGGCCAGACCGCCAGCCGTCTGTGCCCGCCGATCGGTCGGGGTGCGCGAGAGATCGCGCGCGTCAGGCGAGGGGCGGCGGCGGGGAGGGGGACGGAAGGGCCGCGAGGTGGGGCGGCGGCGGCGGCGACGGGATAACGATACGAGCCGCCGGAGGGAGGGGGAGAGGGGGCGACGAGGGAAGGGCTGCGCGGGACGCGGATGGATCGTCTGGCGGTGGGAGGGGGGAAAAGTGCAGCGCGACGTTGCGTCCGAGGGGCGGGGGGGGGGTTGGAGGGGAAAAAAGGACGGCAGGGTCGGAGCGCCAGAGGGTGCCGCGCGTCGACGAAAAATGAATATTCTCGCCGAAATCATTTTCGGGACCGGCGACACGCTGTACCACCGGGAGAATCGTGCGTTTTTTTTTTATTTTCCCTCCCCCCTCTAGATAGAAATACAATCGATGATCCTCGTCGACGGCGCCCTATTCTCGACGTTTTTGTTTTTTTCTCTTTCTCTTTCGCTTCTTTTTTTTTTTTCATCCCGTTTTTATTTCGCGTCGTAACCAGATTGCTCGCGAACCGATGAATTTCCGATGAATTTACGAGGCCGAGAACACTGGATCCTACCGCGGATTATATCGCGATCTAAGGCGGAAAGTTAATTCACCGGGAGGGGAGGGGGAGGAAGACGTATATACGGCGTGCCGAGAACTTTGAGAAGCGCTATAATTTCATTCGGACTGGATCGAATGGAGGGACGAGACTAATAAAATCAAATTATATCGGTTTATTATTAGCAACCGCGGAAATCGATCAGCAGGCCATTGAGGGGGAGGATTAAATATGGAAATTAAATCCGACGTGCCCACAATATCAATTATAATTGGAGACGGACAACGATTACGCAATCTCGTTTTGCGGATCATCATGACAGTTATCAAACATACACGCAACGCGGTTAAAGTTACCGCGTCAAATGATAGGTAAACGAGAAGATCCGGAGAGAACCTAAAATCGAATTAATCTGTCAAAAAACAAAATAAAATCTAAACGCATTCCTTAATATCGTCCTCCATCGATGTCCTCGAGAAACGCGTACGTTTTTATCAAATCAAGAAAAAATAAAAAAATAAAAAAGGGGGCTCTCAATTGTCGAGAGATCTCTCGGTATCCCTTTAACAAACTTCTTCGCGCGAGCCGTCAGTTATCGGCGCACATACATTACGCAGCCTCCCTTTATTCGAGAAGCCAAACATCGCTCGCGGCGCTTCTCCGCAGTTCCGCACCTCGGACACGGAATAATAAATAAAGACGAAAGGCGTATCTCTCTCGTAAATGAGCAATCGGGCCGCGCATGCGATCGTGCCGTTCCTGGTCGACGTCGCGGTACCAGATGGAGGAGCGAGGGGGACGTAAAGGGGGAAGGAGGGAGGAGGGGGAGGGAGAGAGATAGAGAGGGGGGGAACGGTAGGGAACTGACGCGGCCGTCGACGGGGTGTCAGGGGCGGCCGGGCCAGACGAGGCGAGGTCAGTTATCCGCCACGCCCGACGTCGACGTCGTCGCTCCGACGCGTTTTCGGCGGCGCCGTCACTCTGCTGCGCTACGCTGCCTGCGTATCGTCGCATTGCCAATGTTCTCGTTTTTCCTTCCCACGATCAGCCACCCTCCTAAGGTCACCATCTTCTTCCTTTCTCCCCCCCCCCCTTCCCCGCCGTCCCTCGTCATTTTTCCGATTGTCAAACTCTGCGCTTTTACTCCTTCTTCGCGTCATTTAATTTCGGGCTTCTTTTTCATTATTATTATTATTATTATTATTGTTATTATTATTATTATTATTATATTGAGAAAAAAATCTGGTCGCATTAATTAGAATTCTGATAGATTCAACCAGTATGTCTGTTGGAAAATGGACGAGCCAGGATTCTTGTAGGAATTAGCGAGATGAATCTGATTAATTTCTTCCTGTTCAATTTATCAAATTTTTTTCTGATTAATAATACTAAACTCGCCAACACCGGAATCGTCCAAAATTTTGTCCATCTAATCTCAAAAGTCTAATATTCTGAATTCCGACACGATTATCGCGTAAATTCAATCCAGATTATTGAATAAATTATTTTAAGTTTTCAGTTTGTTAAAAATTAAACTGATAAACAGTGATGCAAGAGGAGGAAGGCCGCTCAAACACACCCAATCAGAGAGCTAGCGTCCTCTTTCTGGCACTGCTGTTCGTAAGAGAAAAAAAATATACTTCGGATTTAACATTAATTTACCAGTTCTTTATATACATTTCATGGCAAATATTTTACGAGTAAAGTTAAGAAGCAAGCAAAAAAAATTAATGTAGCAAGAAATTTTATAGATTCAACCAGAAAATACTAACCAAATCCTTATAGTAAAATCTATTAAAGTCATAAAAAATCGAGTCTTGATAACTTGAAATTCTTGTTTCATTTAACCAAAATGCCTTCAATCATATACGTCTTGTTGGTACAATCAAACAATTTTTCTCAGTGTATTATTATTATTATTATTATTATTATTATATTATTATTATTATTATTATTATTATTATTATTATTAGTAGTAGTAGTAGTAGTAGTATTATTGTTATTATTATTATCGCATCGTTAGATCGATCCCTCTCGATTGCGATTGATAAGGATATGTGCGACGAATCAGATAACGAATGTATATTTTTGACTGATATCGCGATTTCCTTTACAGATTAATCAAGCGAAACATTAATGGAAGTCTTTTTTTAACGCACGAGATACGCCTGTAAATATATATCTTTCTCTCTCTCTCTTTGACATCGCGCGATCTCATGTTGAAGCTGGCGAGCGGATTCGCGCGAGAGGACCGATACTTGCGTTTTTTTTTTTCGCCGGGATATCGGCTCTCCTCTTGGCCGCGCGTACAGTCGTCGAGGATCGAGAGAGACTTCCGCTCTCGCCGAGCCGCCCGTAAACGCGCGCGCGCGATCGATGCCCGAGTGCATTTCTGGCGGGGTGGGGGGAGGGGGAGGCGGAGATGCGGGGGAAACGAGGAACGACACACCGTTTCAGGCGCGACCGCCGGTGCACCTCCCTAATTTTCTGTACCGCCTGAAAATGGACGGATAATGGGCTCGGAATCCGTGCAAATCTCATCCTCCCCCCCCCTCCTCTCTACGTCATATCGCTCGAATATATGATTTGCCCTTCAACCATTTTTCGGAATTATATTAATCATCTTAATTACGTCAACGTGTTAAATCGATAAATTTTTCACCCAATTCAACCTTGATGGCGTGACATTGATTTATGCAACATATATACGATATGCCCAAAGAAGTATCCTCTTAATCTATTTCTGTTAAAGATATTTTTTTCGGAAACTTGAAGCTTTTTCAAGAAAATAAGATTATCTCGAGCTCTCTCTTTGCGAGAGATATTTCGAATCTTATTTCGAAAACGCATGCACAGTACAGCTCGGAAAGCTTATGGCGAGCTGTCCTTCGACGTTATCGCGATTGAAGAATGGAAACGTCGGAAGACGTCCGCACTAAAAGCCCACCGATATGCTCGGTATTTCCATTCTTTGCTTTATCTCCGAGCACTGCTTGCGTCCTTTTGGAAATCTACCGCAACGCGTGTCACAGTGGTATCGATTTGGCGCGCACGTTTCTCTTTATCGCGAGCGCGACGCGTTTCTGCAGCCTGTATATTGTACGTGCATACCTGCATTTTACGTACCAGCTGCGCGGAGGACAGACTCTCAAGACACTCGAGGGCCGATGTGCGATATAGAAACGCTCCAAGTAAATTCGCGACATAAAAGTCCAGCTCGTTGCTCAATAATTACAAAAAAATGTACTATACAGGGTGAATCATAATGGTTGTAACAACCTTTTACCATTAGAGATCAATTACCGACTGCAACTGTAATCAATTGAATGATTCATAGATGATAGCTGCTTGGATCGACCGTGTCTGCAGTAACGTACAAGCGTGTTAAATACTGTGAATTAAATAATATACATATTCTATGCATACTTTTCTAATATATTTAACTTTTTTATGTACATATTTTTCTTTCTACACGGTTTTTTTCTAATAACGCGATTTCTTATTATTGTGAAACGTATCTGCCACATAAAAAGAGATATCTTTTGCATTCGTGTATTTTTTAATACGATTTTTTTTTAAATAATGACTTTTTAATACATAGAATTTGACGGCGATTTTTTTCATTCTTACACAAATCATTTTAACGCGTAAAAAGAGTTGGATTGGTAAAGATACAAAAGTATTCTTTTTTTATTAAAAAAATGCGTAATTCTGCTTTCTACAAGAATTATTCTGCTTATTATTAATTTTCTAAGTTATAACTTTTACATTCTTAATATCTACAGCAGAATATTTCTTGTAGAAAGTAGAATTACGCATTTTTTTTTTATAAAAAAAGAATACTTTTGTATCGTTTACCAATCCAACTCTTTTTACACGTTAAAATGATTTGTGTAAGAATGGAAAAAATCGCCGTCAAATTCTATGTATTAAAATACCATTATTTAAAAAAAATCGTATTAAAAAATACACGAATGCAAAAGATATCTCTTTTTATGTGGCAGATACATTTCACAATAATAAGAAATCGCGTTATTAGAAAAAAACCGTGTAGAAAGAAAAATATGTACATAAAAGAGTTAAATATATTAGAAAAGTATGCATAGAATATGTATATTATTTGATTCACAGTATTTAACTCGCTTGTACGTTACTGCAGACACGGTCGATCCAAGCAGCTGTCATCTATGAATTATTCGATTGATTACAGTTGCAGTCGATAATTGATTTCTAATGGTAAAAGGTTGTTACAACCATTATGATTCACCCTGTATATTTTCAAAAATATACAGGGTGTATCTGATGCACTAAACTTTAGGAGCGTATTCTAGAGGGCAAAATAAGACCATGGGTCCGCAAATAAATCCCTCTCCGAGCTAAAATTCAAAAATGTGTGAAATTGACCAAACACCCGCAATTTATCTTTCAAGAGAGGGTAATGTCAAAACCTTTTTTTTTTTCTGAAATACAGCCAATTTTCAATTTTTTCTCCAAACCTTAGGGGCCTCTAGCTCGGAGGGGAGTTCATTTGCCGGACCCATGTTTATAGGAAAAAAAGTCTTATTTTGATCTCTAGAATACGCTCCTAAAGTTTAGTGCATCATTTCAGATACACCCTGTATATTTTCAATAAAAATCAAGATCAATAGCGAGAAATAGGCAGACGTGGAAATCTTTTGCTGAAACCTTATGCTCCTGATGGAGTCTGGATAATAATAATAATAATATATTTTTTGAAGACAATAAAACACACATATAATAAATAAACATTATTTTTAATTTTCAGAAAAAAAATCAACGCGATAGCACGGACAAGATCCGAGCGCGAAGGAAACGCAACGTCGCAACCCTAGTTATTAGTCCGGCGACACATTAATGTCCGATTCGCGCGTTTTACGACGCATCGTTATCTTAACATCGCATTTATATCACCGTCCGATCCCTCCAGGGATACGTGCGTCCCATAAAGCGGCCGGTGACATCCGCAAAAACTACGGCACGCGGTTATCTGGAAGCGAAATCGCGTGTGTACAGGGTGTCTCAGACTTAACGAATCAGCCGTTGATGATAGATTCCTGAGATCATTTGGAAACGAAAATCCGAATACCAAAATGTTGAGGAAGATGTAGTTTCGGCGCTACAAAAGATTAAAGCTTACCAATCGGCGTGTTATGTTCTCCTGTGCTCAGGAACATGCATCAAGGTACTCGCGTACAACGCGATAAAATTGATTTCGATAGAGAGATCGATATAAAATAAAAAAATAGGATTCTGCGGTGAGCGCGATTGTGTCTTCGATGCCGACAATAATCAGTAATTTCAACATTTTTATGAAGTCTACCTCAACATTTTGATATTGGAATTTTCATCTCCAAATCATCTTAGGAATCTGCTTAACAGCTGATTCGTTAAGTCTGGGACACCCTGTATATCGCGCACCGGTCGAACGGATGGTTTCCGAGCGGCCGGATATCACGACCGACCGTGGGCTTTACGCTACGCTTCTTGTCGTCCGATCTTTATTGTCGGCCGGCGCTTAATCGAATAAATCGAACACGATCCTCGGCCGCGCCATGATACTTAAGACAAGCGAGACGTAGACGAGCAAACGATTCTTTCTCTTTCTGCGAGTCACGCTTTGCCAGGAGGATTAATTGCGTGCCGCAGGAAGGGCTGCCGTCGATTTCGCGCGGATACGCGGCTCCGGTCGCACTTCCGGCCTCGGATCATGTATATGTAATACCTGTTTTATCGCGGGATCGAGATGAAAAAATGTTTACCGTTTGTAATAATTTCCTGATTAGGTGCTTCTTCAGATACGAGGTGTTATTTCACAAAGAGCTTCGACATTAGATTTGGATTTCTAGGACACCTCGCTTTTTATTATTTCAAAAAATATAATAAAATATTTTATTATTTTTTTATTTCAAAAAATATATAATATTTTATTATTTCAATAAATATATACAGAGTGTCCCAGTTATCTTCCGTCATCTTTCAAAGACAGATTCCTGGGATCATCTGAAGACGATTTTTTCTCAACGAAAATGTCGAGGCACTAATAATTTTCGAATTATAAGTGGAAATAAGGGGTTTTTCGTAAACTAAGCTTTGTAGAAATAAAATGTTAACAAAACCACATTCTTTCGATTAATTTTAAATAGAGTTTACTTTAGTTGAGTTTAATTTAAGACCTAATTGCAAAGATATATGATGACAAAAATCGGGAACATGCAAAAAATGATGGCCTTCATTGACATTTTCGCTGAGGAAAAATTGTCTTCAAATGATCCCAGGAATCTGTCTTTAAAAGATGACGGAAGATAACTGGGACACCCTGTATATTAATTAAGGATGTTTTGTACGTACAATCCCAGCAAAAAGTAGCTGAAAATTAATATTGAGGAATCCACTTTTGTATTTTGAGTAAGAAATTGTGTGGAATATTACAATTTGATCTTAAGTGCAAAGATCTACAGTGATCTACAGTGCAAAGATATATTTTTAATATTTATTGCGTTTTTACTGAAATATTCCGAATTTTGTTAATCGAAATGATTTAACTTTTGGCAGAGAATTTCCCCTTGTGACAGATGCATGATTAATTTCATTGAATTATATTTAATATCTTTTTAACCAGTTAGTACTTGTATAATATTATTTGACCAAATATTTCCTCTGTATCTAAACTTTTGCAAATTTTAAACAAATTCTGAATATTATTTCCACGTGTTTTTGTCATTTGAATCGACGTAGTTATACGTTTCCCATAAGAACACATGTTAATTCGGTACAAATTAAAATCCTTACAACTTGTGAAACACTTTAGTGAATCGATTTAAAAATTGTACCGAAGATTCTAAACATATGTAAGGACATTCTGTACAATTTTCATTGAATTCTCAATATTTGGAAAATAGGTACAAAACATCCTTAATTTGCGAAGTCGTCCACAATCGAATTCTAAGATTTTTTTGAGACAAAAAACGGCGCTCGTGAAATTCATGTCCGCTACTGCAATCGAGTCATCGTGTCCGTCTGCAGGGCTATTCGAGGACTCCGTCAGGGTCGTTCCGAAGAGCGAGCATCATCTCGTGTCGCAATTGCAATATGCATTTGAGACGTCGAAGAGAAAGAGAGAGAAGAGGGGGGGAAAAAGAAGAGAAACGGCGCTAATGAGATAAAAAGAGGCGAGCTATCGGTTTTACGAGGCACCGAGGCGTGTTGCCACGAAAAAAAAAAATTTAGTCTGACAGACCGAAGCCATTGATGGTGCGAGTTTTTTTTTTAAGACACTGTATATGCGTATACGATGAACGGAGTTAAATTAAAAATCAGAGAGGAAATTGAACATTGAGCGAGAGGGACTCTCTCTTTCTCCTGGACTCCGTCATCACGTGGCATTAAACACTGAATGTATACAAGTTTTATCGTTTACAGATGCCTCTATGCACGAGGTAACGACGCACCGTGAAACAATCCACCGAGCATTATGCTCCGAGTTGTTTCATCGTCTCGTCATAATCGAGATTGTTTAAATAATGCACGCTTGCATTTTTTTATTTTATCAAAATTAAAAATCCTCGCACGTTTCCCTCGTGCGATTTTACACAGAATAAAGACAAATCGCTGGTGTAGGTCGGAATTAAACGAGGAGCGAAAGAAGCGGGCGTTCGATGATTAACATGGTGAATTGTGGGTGGCATTCTTGACGTAGAAAGTTTCTGCGGAGGAGAACGACGGGACTCTGCGGGCGACGAGCAATAAAAATCGTCGCCGGGTAAGTCTGGTCAGTCGTCTTCTCAGCGGGGAATCTGAGGGGGACTCCCCCCGAAGGGGGGGCAGAAGCTAAACCGAATCCCAATCTCGCGTTATAAGCTCACCCTTGCGCTATATAGGCTTTCTTTTCCTCTCCTCTAGAGTGGAAGTGCTAGAAACCCTAGCAACCTTCGCGAAAACATCGGTCGCATCTCTTCTTCTAGACAGCTCTTCGACGCTTGCCCGTCCTCTTTAAATATTTTACTTGGCCTCGGAGAAGATGCATTTTCGCATCCCGAGAGGAAAGGGAATTCACCATGTACCATGTCCAGGTGGCATGAATTATTTAATCGACTTTTTTTCCTCTCAACGCTAAACGCATTTAGCTAAATTGGCATTTCTAACGCGCAGTGAAAGATGCATGATCAGTGGGAGCGCAATGTGAATGGCATTTCCGAAAAATTGCGATCGAGAAGGCTTGAGTCTCGGACAAAGAATTGGCCCGATGCAACAACAATGGACGCTGGCCTGCCAGGAATTTCTTTCACTTCCAACGGCGCGTAATTATAGATTTCCAAGGACTCTAGACGCGTCGGTGAAATTAACATGTGGGAGTTCTCGGGCTTTGCCATTGTTGCAATGAATTCGCCAAGTAATGCCAAGTTTTCTTCTCAATTCACGTGAATCACGCTTAAAGCTTGTCACGTGGCCTAACGTAGGGCGAATGCGTTCGCGAAATATTAGCGTGCTCTTCATTCGCGAGCCATCGTCGTCGGAATGACTTTGCCAGTCACACTTTATATTGGCAATCAAATTAATTAATTTTAATGATTTAATTTTATGATATATCTGTTGCTTTCGAATCTTCCTTTTTTATGCTATAATCAATATAATAATTGTATCTTAGAGATATTATATTGAGGATTTTAATATCTAATTATTCTTAGGATTCATCAAACGTGGGAAACGTTAAGAATTTTATCATTTTTTTTTCCAAGAAATGGCAACAGGAAAATATATATTTACAAGAAAAATCATGAATTCGTCAAAAGAAAAATATTAATCTTATTCCACGTATGAATAATATACATAATTATTTTAGATATCAAAAAAAGTATAATAATTCGCTCTCTTATTATTTTCAACGACTATATCAGAGACTAATCAAGTGTCACGTATCTTAACTTATTGTTAAATGTGCTACTGTTTCGCGAAAATGCAACACTGCGAAAAGACTTGTTTTTACATACAAAGATGTACACGTGGTGTACACGCGCTTCTTTTCCCTTTCGTTTTACGCACATCGGTTATGCGTACAAGTGTGGAAATGTGCGTTCCCGACGCGACGACGGCAGCGTTTTCACATACCGTATGGTTCAAAGGCAAGCGCGATCATTACGCTCAGCTGCACGACAAATTAAGCGGACAAAGGTCCATGTACTTGACTTTGAATTCCGCCACTGACTACTGCGAAAATGCCAGTCAATGGTACCGCTTTAAACGCGCACCCTGCGTTTTTTTTCCCTTCTCCTTCCTTTCTTTTACGATCGGTCTCCCCCAGTCAGTCGGCTTAAAAGCGTTGGTTGCGAAAGTTAGAAAGTGTGCCGCACGTTAATTCTTCTATATTAATTGTAAATCTAAGAACGGTTAAAGAAAAGTGCAAAATTTAAATTCTTGCAACAAAGACTATAAGGAAATAAAATAAAATTTGCAAGCGTCGAGATGAAAAGATCGATTGGAATACAGGGTGTTTCTTAATAAGTGCGAAAAATTTTAGGAGATGATTCTTTGTCGAAAATTAAGGAGGGGTTTTCATATAAACGTATACTCCTAGATTCCTCCCTGTGGAGTTACACTCCTCCAAAAATGGAGGTAAAAATTAGTTTTTATTTTTTTCTCAAATTTGGAACAAGTTAAAGAAATGAAATTTGGTGAACATTTTCTATTAGTAAAAAGATAAATTTATTAATATTTTTTTCAGCTTCTCGTATTATTATAAGAGGCTGAAACTAACAATCCCTATTCAATTTTTTATTCGAATTTTTTAATAGACCGGAATATAATCATCTAAAAATATGTATTAAAAATTTGATTTATTTAGAAACTTTATTTGTTTTATTTTTTTCATAAAATCAGTAGCTTTAAAAAAATTAATAAAATACGTACATAGCACGATGCTAAATAGGTTTCGAATTACGAGAAGTTAAATTTTAAAATAAAAATAAAATTAGAGTAAATGTTGCGAAAATTGGAACAAAAACAAAATTATAATAAAAACCTAAAAACCTAATTTTATCCCCATTTTTGGAAGAACGCAACTCACAGGAAGGGATGCAGGAGTATATGTTTATATAAAAACCCTCCTTAATTTTCGACAAAGAATCATCTCTTGAAATTTTTCGCACTTATTAAGAAACACTCTGTGTATATTTTCATCGATTGACTTTTTCTCATGAAAATTCCGGAAATTTTCGTTAAAATTGCAAAAAATACAAAAGTGTTTCGCGAGAATACATGTATAATTTCATTCTCAGAGCGTAATCGCGATCATCGGCCTTTCGAGGAGCGCGAGTTTGGCGAAACGCTATAATTATCCGGGCGCGGTGATCGATGAATACGAGTCTGCGGATGGTAAAGCACCCCCCGGCTGTCCCCGCCACCCCCGTCCGTTCGACGGTCGGTCCAACAACCACCCGGTCCTCACCACATCTCCCATCTGCCCGGTACGTTATTGGCACCGGCTGATATGGCCGATGCGAATAGTCTCTATAGTCGTTTCGAGGGAGAGGCGAGAACGAAAGCGCGCAGGGTGAGCGGGGGAGACGGACGGATAGTCGTTCCCTACGTTATACACGTCGCGAAATGCAAAAGAGAAGTCGCGCTAGAAGGATATAAATATTGCTCGAGAGAGTATACGTTTTAACGATAGAAAAAGTAATAAACAGAAAACGAGGAAAGGCGAAAAGCTCGCGTTATCCGAAAGTGGTTTTGCTTGTTCCCGTGCATCCCGAGGAGAAATATAACTTCTTTCATATATTTGGATAAAAAATGTAAAACGTTCATCCTTCTGAGAAAAATATGAATTTTGACACTTGACGAAAACTTATGAGCTATCGGAGCTTCATATTAATGTAATTTTATTTTACTCCAATAATTACTTTTGTTCTCTACTTATTACAAAAAATTCGATACGAGTTGAATTCCATAGTTTTAATTGAATTTGAAACTGGTTTGCGTACGCGAGATAATCCGATTGTACTGCATATTTGGTATTTCTTTTAATGGGAACCGGGATTAAAACCAATATAAGATTCATGCGCCACATTAATCTGGGATTCATTTTCGATTCAGAATGAATATCAAGATCGTCGAATAAATCGGACGATAAGCAGACGAAGTCGGAGGCGATTGTGCAACCGCGAATTGAGTCGTTGAAATGTGCGATGGGAGATTGGGCCCCAAGTGAGAGACGCTCGCGAAGGGCCGCTTAAGCAGATGCTCGAGTACCTTGCTTCGCCGCGCATTAGCATTTGATACACCTGGTAATGCCGAGCGAATAATCAGCCATTGCGAGGTTTACACTTGGCCGCCTGCCGCGCGTCTAATCAATAAGGCGATTCTCTCGAAAGCGTGTCAACCAATCGAGCATACACGTCGAATCGAATTGGAAGATTCGTTTACCGGAAACACGTGTATTCCGAAAATCTAGGTCCCTCGAATAATCCCGCGAAGAAGTTTCCAAGTAGATTGTTCTTGAACTTGTCTGCGTCTCTCTTGTCGCTTCTTCGCGTTAACGCTCCAACGATTTGCTCTCCCCGATGACGTCATTCAATGACAGTTTGATAGGGAGAAGGAGCTGAAATGACAAAGTTAATTAGCATGTATTTCGACGCAATAATTTATAATCTTCAATATCGTCGCGGGCGACAAAGTAGATACGATCCGCGTTTGATCGGTCGCCAAGCTAGCCCGATATAAAATTTCCATTTGGGTCGGCAGCCCGATAGTGTGTCGATTATCGATCGTATGCGGCATACCACACGACCGGCGCGGACGGTTCAGCCACGCGAGGCTATATGCACGAGGTCTGCGAATTAATTTCCACGTCGGCGCTGGAAAAAGAATTTCGCTCAAAAAGGATCTCTGTGCATCTAGATTCCCTTTCCCGTCCTTCTTGTCCGCTCTTCTTTAAAATATTCCGCAAAAGTCAAATTGCTGCGCCATAATCGATTAATTATCATTCATTATGCGAAAATAAAATAATATCTAACGATTTCGCCCTAAAAATATATGTACAGTACCAGTCAAAAGTATTGCATCACTTGTAAAAGCAGGAAAGCTGTTACTATTTTATTAATGTCATTTTATGCTTTAAAAAATATCGTAAAAATTACAACAAGTAATAACAAAAATATTAAATTTTCGCATCCTTAAAATAGCCTCCTCTCAATCGGATATTAATATGATGGAATTATTGTGAGATAAACTTGATACAAGTATTTGAAAAATGAGATCTATTATGCAAAAATAACTGAACTCAAATATCAGTAACAAGAGTATAGCAATATTGAAAGCAAAGAGAGGCTATTTTGAAGAATCAAAATTCAATGTTTTTATTATTACTTGTTATTGATTTGATTGGCAATTCTTCTGACTAATACATTTTTTTATTCAATCCTTCTTCAGTTCTCTAGTCAGTCCTATTTTTAGTATAATACACTTTGCTTCTTCATATGGCTCTGAAAAAATAGAAAAAAGAAGGAATTCGTTTATCAGCCTGATGTTTCATATATTTGTTATCATATTCTGTGAACACCATACAACTATTCCACTGCATCTCACCCTTCTCTTGCCCTCGGTCGCGATACGCGCGATATAGTTCTAGGTCGGATATAGCTCGGCGTATACGAGTCGACGAATGTATTTCTCGGCATTAAAATTTCAGGCATACGGTGTGTGTCGGCACACTTATATACGGATGTATAAATAGCGCGCATTTATAAGAGAGAGAAAGAGAGAGAAAGAGAAGGAGATGGGGATAGAATCAGAGAGTAACATCTCCGGTATTTTCAATGGGCTTGTTAGAGAACCGGTCGCTTACATCTCTCGTTATTCACTGATAAGGACTTGGTACTAATATTATCCTAGCTTCTCGCGACACTTGATTTCACTTCCTATATCTGCAACCGCAAAGTCTATGAAAGCAGATAGAGCACGTACGCTACAGTGTGTTTCCCGATGCAATTGCTCAATCATTCGTGGTAGAATAGTGGATATATCTGCTCTCCGCCACTTCTGATATCGAAGCTTAATATAAACAGTTTCACGGATTCGCCGCGCGCGTAATATCTCTTCTCGTATCAAATTATCATGCGTTTCATCTCAGCAGGATGATGGACCTGCATCCCTAAATTTCTTTCCCCTCTATGTCTTTCTCTTTCTAGAAATTTTTTTCATTCACGTTTCATCTACGTTCTTAAGTAAAGAAGAAGGAAGGAGAGATGGGAATATAAATAGGATGTGATTCTTTTAATAATTTTTATGTAGGAAGACGCGAGACAACCATTGCGAATGTACTGTGACGTTTGCGAGCATAATGTATAATGGGTGATGTCAATGCGATAATAATCGCACTGGACATCGAGAGCATGACGCGATGGCAAACGAGTTGTACGACAGTAAGCAAATCTCGACGATAAAAGCGATAGTAGACGAACTATTCGTTTGTTCGTTGGCTCAAGAATCCTAATCTCTCTCTCCCCTTCTCCTTTCTCGTCCCTATTCCGTTCCTATTTCTCTCTTTCTCTGTCTCTCTACCTCTATGACACATCTTTGGTATACAACCATGTCTTGTCTTATCTCATCTCTCCACTCTCGTAGTCGCATCTTATCTTCTCTGCCAGTCTGTTCCATCTTCTATCTTTTCCTTCTTCCTCCGTCTCTCTTCCTACATTCCTTTTGCTTCCTGTCAACTGTCCACGTAGAGTCCTTTCGCCCTCTCCACTTGACATCTCTGCATCTCTGCCGCCGTAGTTCATACACGTTAAACGATGCTACCTGGTCTCAAATTACAAGATTTAGTTGGCTCTCGAATGAAATTACGTGCAAGACTCGATCTGCCGCCTCTGATTCTCTCTCTCTATCTATCTATCTATCTATCTATTTCTTACTCTATCTCTTCCAATTTCATATCGTCGCGCAATGAATAATTCTGTATATACATATTCGACGGATCGCCATTAAATTCCTGTTAACGAGCGATACGGCCGGGAATTTAATTTCGCGCCGTTGCAGCTGTTTGAACCCATTAAATACTATCAATCTTCCGCGATTCGAAATGGCTCTGATCACGAAACAAAAACGCATCGTATGCGCCGCGTGACGATATCGGACGAAATTCGTAAAGCTCCGTCGTACGTTTTTTATTGGTCAAATTTTCGTATCGATCACATCCGCAGACTTTTGATTTCCCTGGAGCATCTACCGGCTGTTGGGAAATTTCCTCGTGGCTTTTTTTTCATTCGGTTGTGCGACTCATCATTTTTTTCCCTCAAAAAATATTGAACCATATAAGACTAAACAATATACATCATTCCCTCTTGAAATGTTCAAAGTCGACTTTTTTATTTGACGAAATTAAAGTTTATCTTTAATGCTGATTCATTAACCGCCCGTTCGCAAGAGAAATTTTCACATTTCTTTTTATATTTCTTTCTCGAGAAAGGTTCAATATTTGTATAAGGAGACTCTAAATGTCCGCAGGAGAGGGTTAGAGAAAGATAAGTGAGTGACATGCATTATCATAGCTGTCGTGTGTTCTGTGCTATCTTTCACAAGTCATTGACGTGTCTTTTAACTGACTTTGAAAATCTCTGCTCGTGTCACGCAAGCACGTAAAGCGCTTTCCGATAGCTTTTATCGTATCATCCATGTAGTCAAATATAAGAATACGCCGAGGAAAGAGAGAAACGAGAAAGCTGCGGATGTATCGTCAGCCACAGATTCCGCATCCGTCATCGATTTCACGATAATTAAACAATTTTCAACTCCAACTTGTGCGCTAAGCAGTTTCGAAGCGCAGAACCTCCGCGGGAAGGGCGGCTGAATTTATTTGATCGCCCCGGTAATTCTCCGCTCTCCGCGTGCAAATAAACCAAGAGGTCGGATATCTTGTTAGGGCCGAGTGGAGCCGAGTAGCGACCGGAATCGAGAGAATCTTCTTTGTGCCCGGGCACTCGCCAGGATGCATAACTAAAATCGTCAAGAGTTTATCGGCCGTCTTGTTAACGGACGGCTCGATGCGACTCTGCCGGAGCGAGACGGAGAAAAAAAGGAGGGAAGAGGGAGAGAGGGGGAGGAAGAGGGGAGAGGGACCGACGTTCTTGGTTCTAAATGCAGCCGCTTAAAGTACCCGCCCCCGTACCCTTTGACGTCGAGTGCCTTTATAACGTTTCTCGCATATTATTAGTCGCATTTGCATTCGACTTTGTCTCTTGTACCTCTCCTTCTCTCGGTTCCCCGATCAGAGGAGAATCCTTTTTGCGTATCCTCGTCCTTTCAACCCGGGATAATATCGATTGCGAAAACGTGTTTGCGCGCTGCCCTCGCAGACGTTAGAATTTGCAGGACACGAAGGTGGCGCTGGGATGTCTATCTGCAATTGCACAAGATCGCGTAAGACACAAGGTGCGTGGTTATATCACGGTCATGTGTACGTACGGCTTATGCGTGAGACGATCGCTACGTCGAATCGAGAAATAGATCGAGATGCCGATCCGCGGTTACGTAAAAGACGGCTCGCAGACCACACTTGAAGAAAGCAGGCGCTGATTTATGTACCTAATATGGGAGCCGCTCGAAGAACCGATCGTGAATAGCACGTGAAAGGAACTGCGATGAATCTGGGACACCCTCTATATTTGTCTCGTCTCCTCCGCATTTCTAATTCCTGCAAAAATTATTATCAGATATAAATAACGCTCCGGGAATAAAGAGAGTATTTCAATCATCGTATCGAGTATATACGCTTCGAGATTTTAATTCTATTCGGAATTCTTTTTTATGCACAGAAAAAAAATAAGTGTCAAATCTCAAAACTCGTATACTTAAACTAACGCGTTCATTGTTTCGTATATACGCAATAATTTATAATCTTCTTAAAGGAATTTAATAATTTTAAATTTCAACAATATTATCGTCTTATTTTAATATTATTGTCACTGCAAGAATGTAGAATTATTTAATTCTACTTTAAGAAAATTAGAATCTTTAATTTAAAAATGTTATCTAACATTGTTTCTTTTCCATTCAAGAATATTAAATCTTAAATCATAAGAATATATTTTTCTTTATTGAGCTATATAAAATGGCTTCATTCAATCAATTATATTTTTCTTTAATTAACGCAATATAATCTCATTTCCATGTTAAAATTAAATATATTTTCAAAACAAGAATGTCCTTTTTTTCTGTGTGGATTTATAATTTTTCTACACGAGAACGTTCACGCATCCCTCGGGCACTACGAGGATACATAAAATCAATGCTAAAAACGTAACTCCTTTCGTGCGTTGCGAACTGATGATGACAGGACACCCATTATCATCGGCGCTATTTCTTATGCACAAACTCCATATTTGTCCGCAACTCTCGACTAGAAAACAAGAGGGAAAGAGAGAGAACGCATTGTCCCAGATACTTTACCGTCACGCGATACATCCCGAGATGCGGGTAGGGCATTAAACGTTCGATATTGCACTCTCGGAACGAGGAAAGCATGTCAAAAATGTACATGTGAAAAAAAAGACACGGGCATTTTCGCGGAACAATTTAAGCGCGTTATCACTCGTTCTGTCACGAGCAAGCGCGAGCTTACGAGATATGATGCAAAGTCCATACAGGTCAAAACATTGGAGCAATATTGGAGCAACATTGCAATTTTGCTGCAATATTGGAGCAATATTGCCGCAATGTTGCTCCAATGTTTCATGTCATACGGGAAGTTTGGTGGAGGATCCCCGAAGAGCGAGGAGCGTTCGCGAAAATCGCGCTCGTTTTCTCGAAATTTTCGTCTAAAATTACACGTGACTGCAGCGATGATTCTCGAGACTGGCCGACGAACGCATAAAATTGACCAGACGAGCATAGAATGATTCTCTGGTCCTTGACGAAGCATTCCGTCGCATTTTCTTCATCTGAAAAGATGGATAAAAAAAAACGTTATTTCCTCAATCCTCATCGGATGCGTTAATTTATATCAATATTTGACAAATATCTAATCTTACGTCAATTTAAATTTTTATTGGAATCACGTGTGAAGCGAATAATCGAGAGAGGCACGAGAGGCGTCAACTTTTTATCCCTTTCAATTCCGCAGCGAAAAAATGCAGCAGCGTGTCCTTTCATGTCTCCCCCCCCTCTTTCTCCCCGATAAAATCTCCCCCCTTTTCGATCCCAGCCGCCCTTTTCTCATTTACACTTCCGTCCAGCCGAAATTTCATCCACGGCTTTGTCCATGACCGGCCAGCAACGATCTTTAACGCCAATTGCGAAGAAAATTTCGGTCGAGCCGCGGTCGGTGGCCCGTGCGGATTCACGCACACGCCCTCGTATGAGCCGTACACACATGCGCGCATACCTGCTCATCGGCATCTACACATTCTACACTCGTGCGCCGCACGTGCATACGTACAAAGTACGTGCACGAGCGGATAAAGGATCGGCCATGGCGGCAGTGTGCGATTCCGGCAGGAATTCCCGATGAGACGGGCGGAAAGTACAAAGCTCCGACGCGCCCCTCTCTCCCCCCCTCTCCCTCCTCGTCTCGCGTGCGCGCAGGCGACGGCTTCCAACTTCCGGCCGAATTCGGGCGGCCTCGGGCGCCGCCGCCGCGGCTCGGGGCGAACCGGCCGGCCGGCCGGCGCGGCGCGGACTGGGGCGCTCGGCGCGCCCCGCCGCGGCCGGCGGCCAACTTCGCGCGGAACGGTTAGTAGCGCCGCGCGCCACCGCGGATTCGGAGGCGGAGAGAGAGACGGAGCGAGTTTTGCGGGATACGCGGCCGTGCAACGGCTGGTCGGCCAGTTCGTCGTCGGCTGTTCGTGGGAAGAGGTATTTTCGCGCCGCGCCCGGGACGAATCTCCCTTCTCGGGCCCGGCAACGTCGTCGATACTCGCGCGATATTTCCCCGGCGCGAGGTTTCCCTCTCGCCGCCGACTTCGCGCGGCTTTCCCAATCTTCCCCTCTCGCTCTCGGTTTTTCTTTCCCCCCCGCTTTCGCTCTTTTCGCCCCGGCTACTTTTCTACTCTTCTCTCTTTTCTTCTACGTTTTTTTCAAGCTTCTTCCCCCCCCCCCCCTCGTAACCGGTGCAACGGGTGCACCTTCCCCGGCGCCGGCGGAGAGTCTGCTCCGTTTCACACCTCGAGTCCCCAAGTGTGCGGTACACGGTACATACGTATAAACGCGGCTATATTCATACTCGTGTCTTTGGGGGGTACGTAAGTAAATCGCAAGTGTTTGGTGACGTGTTAAAAACGCGGCCATTTGCACTGGTCCCAATCGCGAGAGAGAGAGAGAGAGGGAGCGAGACGGCGAGGATTAGAGGAGGAAGGAGAAGGAAAGATGTTGGGCACAGGCTCCTTTCCACTTTGAGAAATTAGCCGCGAATGTTCGCGAGGGGAGGGGGCGGAAGGACGGGCGTCTCGTCGCGTTCGATCCCGGGGAAGAGCATCCCGTATATTCCTTCGAAGATCGAAAGATCGCGAATCTTTCTCCCTCTCGCTCTTCCTCTCGCGGCGACGGTGAGAGGCGCATCGCTCGCGCGGGCAGAGGGGGGGGGCGGGCGGCGGGCGAGCCGGCGGGGGCGGGAACGGGGGCATCGGAAGGCGATAGGAAGTCGCTGCCGAGACGGCGACGGAGCAACGTCGCGTCCGAGGAACGAGCGAGAATCGGAGCCGACGAAAGTTCCGGCTGTCACGCGCGCTGTCACCGGCTTCGCCCTCTCCCTCCTCTCTCGCAAGGGGGGGCTCGTTAGCGAAAAAAACGGGAGGACCGAGGACCCGGGACGCGTATGTACGAGTGACTGAAAACAAGTGACGTCGATCGAGACGAGATCGATCGACGAGAGCGAGAAGAGAGGACGAGGACAGCAGGAGAAAGAGAGAGAGAGAGAGAGAGAGAGGAGACGCGCACTCGCACACATGCACGGCGTACATGTACGTGGTACACCGCCCGGCATAACCTCGCCGATCGACGTGATGCGAGCACGTGTGCCGTCCGCTTCCAGGTAAGTGCTTTTACACGATATTGATTCCCCTTGTAACGTGCCTTTGCGGTGCCTTGCCTAATGCACAACGTCGACGGTGACGACATATCGACGTGGTCTCGTCGTCGAGGCCGGCATATGGAGGCGATACTCGTCCATACGGCCGCTTTTTTCCCTTCGTGGAATCCAAGTAGAGTCGCGGCCATTCGGACGTACTTGAAGTTGCATCGTCCAAGTTTCCAACTTTTAAGAACGAATTGGCAACCATCGATGGCCACCTTCTCTCTGTTCGTAATTGGAGTTTTCGTTGCAGCGTAATTTGAACATGTGTTATAAATATTTGTTGTTATATTGCAGCAATATTGCCGCAATATAACGATGGTGGTCTGTACTTATTGGGAAGCGAGCATACGGCCGCTTTTTTCCCTTCGTAAAATCGAAGTAGAGTCGGGGTCACTCGGACGTACTTGAAGTTGCATCATCCAAGTTTCCAACTTTTAAGAACGAATTGGCAACCATCGATGGCCACCTTCTCTCTGTTCATAATTGGAGTTTTCGTTGCAGCGTAATTTGAACATGTGTTATAAATATTTGTTGTTATATTGCAGCAATATTGCCGCAATATAACAATAATGGTACTGTACTTATTAGGAAACGAGCATGCGAAGATCGAGCTTTTGCCATCATTGGCGAATGCAAATAACCCTTTCTTCCTTTTCCGCATCAAGGATTGCATTTGTAGCTCGAGAAGGAATTGTGGGATTTTTTTGGAAGGTTGTACGAAAGTTTGGAAATGTTGCAGACGACGTTGGCGGAATTTCTGCATCGCGAAGTAATCACAAAGTTATTTCGCGTTGCGTGCGAGAGATAAGGACAGTTATAAAACGATAAGTCACGATACTTCTCTCTCCTTCCCTTCGAGGAAAGTCGTCTTCGTTGGACGATCGCTCCTGGAATTCGACGCGACGAGACGCCTCGTATGCGAGTGCAATTCAATGTGAATGAGGATTAATTTAAATCGACGTCGAAGAAATCAACGCCTCCATATGTCGGACCAGGCGACAGCTGTGACGTCATTTAATCGTGCTTCCCCGAATATGTTTGTCATGTATGAATCGTAGAACGAGAAGAATAATCAGTGAGAATCGCTCGGATATTTTTTTTTTCCGCGAGTTATATTCGGTCTTGATATAATCGGGAAAATTTCATCGACGACGACAAGCTAACCGATTGCGATTTCGTACATATTTTTGCGTCGTTTTGTGCAAAGTGACAAAAAAGTCTCAATCTAAAATAGTTGAAAAATGTAAAAAAAAATGGGAAAATCTAAAATATGGGCGTGTCATCGCTTTCGGGAGATTCAACGTCCTCCGCATGCTTGATTATTGATCGCAATTCATCGACTTTATTTCGCGGTATCGTACGCAACACACGATATGGAATATTAAAACGAGTAATACCACACCAGCGAACTATCTTATTTCACGCTTCCGGCAAATTTTGAGTTTCGCGTTTCGCTTCGATCGTGTTGGCTTTTTTATCGCCTCCGTCGACATCATTAGTATGATTCAAAATGACTTTTGAGATCGCGCGATAGAGTGTGAAAGACCCGTTATGGCTGGATTTACCGTACTCTCCATTTTTTTCCAAAGCTTCGAGGTAGTTGTATCTCTCGTTCTGAAAATATGGGAAGTTTAATGTACCTGGAAAAAAGGATGAGAAAAATTTTATCGCGAAGGAATGTTGTCTCGCAGGTATTTATTGTTCGCTGTAGGCAACGCATCCCTGGCGCAGATAAGGCCTTCCTCGAAATAAACGAAAAATCGTCATGCGCGCGTCAGAGATAAGCGTTTATCCGACGCGCATATTTCTCTCGATCTCGTTGCTGTAATAAGGTAAGACGGGACGAATTATCTGGAAACAAAGGTCCGGTCACGAGAAAGTTTGATTTCTCAAATTTATATAACTCGAGAAGATCTCTGTCGTCGTCGAAAAATTGCTTTTTAAAAACAGCTGATCGAACGCAAAGAAGCCTTGTTTTATTATTTATTGTATTCAAAGCTTCGCCTTCTTATAAACATTATGATCAAAGAGCATCAAAAATTATGTGAAATATTTTTATTTAAAATTATTTTTATTTTAATTTGAAATTTACAAGTATCCTTTTTGCACCGATTAATTTTCCAGTAATTATAATTTTTCAAAGGCGATAAGAATATCACTTTATTATTTTATATATCGATAAAACTTTTTAATTTTAATTTAAGATTTACAAATATCTCTTTGCACCGATTCATTTTCTAGTATATTATAATTTTTTAATTTTCTAGTATAATTTTTTAATCTTCTAGTATATTATAATTTTTTAAAAGTGATAAGAATATCACTTTATTATTTTATATATCGATGAAACTTTTTAATTTTAATTTAAGATTTACAAATATCTTTTTGCACCGATTCATTTTCTAGTATATTATATTTTTTTAATTTTCTAGTATAATTTCTTAATCTTCTAGTATATTATAATTTTTTAAAAGTGATAAGAATATTACTTTATTATTTTATATGTCGATGAAACTTTTTAATTTTAATTTAAGATTTACAAATCTTTTTGCACCGATTCATTTTCTGGTATATTATAATTTTTAAATTTTCTAGTATAATTTCTTAATCTTCTAGTATATTATAATTTTTTTAAAAGTGATAAGAATATCACTTTATTATTTTATATAACATATCGATAAAATTTTAATCGAGAGCGAAATTTTCGGCGATGCATCTCGCCTCTCGTAGCTTCCTCTCTGCTCGTTTATGTCTTAATGCGCGGGTGGGTCCCTGCCAAGTAATTAAGCCCGTAATTGCGACAAATAACGTACACGGTAATTACATGCCCTGGTCGCCCGTCTTTGTCGCGATTCGCAAGGAGATCCAGTACAGGCGATCCGAAACAGGTGCGATCTTATAAGGCCAACGCGTCGGGTCTTCGACGACTTCGTTTTTCGGTCGCCTCCTTCGCGAGTGTCGCGAGATTCTTTCTCTCTCTCTCTCTCTTGAAAAATTCACCTGGCCATAATTGGCGGTTTTACGCCTGCTCGGGAATCGAAAAAATACACTGGCCTTCGCGTGTATTTTTGTTTATTTAGCTCTCTTATTTTTATTCATTTTTCCCTCTTTCTCCCGCCGACAGTCAATGCGGTTGTCCGTACGTGAAGGTGACACTTATTCCTGCTCTCCGAGTTTAGAAACTGCATAATTTATGGAGTTTGAGTTTCGCAGAACCGCCGACATTAAATTTGAGAGTTTCAAATGTGAAACACTTGGATTATAAATCTGCATAGTTGTTTGCGAATTAAATCCGACCGCGATCGAAATAAACACGCGATAATTAAATTTCCTACGATGCATCTCTTTTTTCTGTGATTTCTACAGAATATTTGAAATTTTGTCATGTCACACATGTGACTATCCTGCTATTTTTTTTGCAATGTTCCGCTTTATATCGTTTCTTATTTCAATTAAACATTTTTTTTATCTTGTCAAGTGTCGAGATGATGAGGCATTTTGTTTGACTTGTATCGCATAGTTTAATGTACGTTAAATTCTAATGGTTCATTTTCTCGTTTTTTGATAAGTATCTCCGAGTTTACTTGTCATATATTCGATTTAATAAATAACGCGGCTAATCATTCCAGACATTAAATGTTTTACTCCTTTCTGCTCGAATGATCAACAATATCGTCTCTTGCTGCGAGAGCGTTGAATGAATCATAGGCCACCGCACGATTCCGCGTATCTGACACCAGTATTTCACGAGTTTCTCTAATTATACCATTCGGTTTTATCGCGAGATCAGAATCCGCCTTAAACGTCAAGTTTTTACATAAACGTATACAACTGTCAAATTTCGTCCTCGATAAATCGCAAAACAAAATGAACAAACGTCCGTCGAAAGAGTGCATACACGGTGTCCTGGAAGTATCGTTGGAAAAAAAAAAAACGTTATTTTTATGCACGAGACGAGATCCTTCAAAATTCCTATCGTTATCTCTCGAGGAACGTCATCTCCAGAAAACTGGGAGCATTTTTTCTCTCTCTCTCTCTCCTTTTTTTTTTCTCTCGATAGAGCCAGTCGACCCGGCTGAGAGAGGCAACAACTGGCAAGAGTCATACGGGCTGGGAATTTGCCGGTTCGTGCGTGTCCCCCCTTCCTCTCTCGCCCTCCCTCTCCCCCCTCCGGGTACCGGCCTCTGCTTCGCCTTCGGGTCTTTGTGTTGGTGCGCGCTGATGTCAACGCCTGTTGGGTCGCCGTGCCCGACGCCGGTTTTATTTAATCACGCTGCCGGCAGGCCTGTTGCTAGGCACCCTTCTCTCCTCATCGCCCCCCCGCCCCGCGCGCGGGGCCCTCCGCGCGACGTGCCCCGCCCCTGTCTGCGCCACCCCACCAGAGCCGCCTCAGTGCGGCCTCACAACGTCCGCTATCTCCCCCTCCCCCCTCCTCCTCCGGCTCCGAGCTCCCTCCCTCCCTCTCTTTCTCTCTCTCTCGCTCTCTCTCTCTTTCTCTTTTGATCATCGGGCGTCTGCGAACCTCTCTCTCTCTCCCGACACGTACGCGCTTCTCTCTTTTTCTCGTCGGTCCACCTTTCGCGTCTCATTGTCTTTCTTTCCTTCCCTTATCTCGCGTCCTCCGCCTGCTCCTCTCCCCCCCTCCGCCCTCTCTCGTCGCCGTGGCTGCTCCCCTTTTTCTTTCCTCTCCCTTGTTCGGTCCGAGCACTTTCTTCCTTCGCAGTTTGTGCAGCCCGGAGGAGTCGTCGTGTCCTGGCGGGTTAGTCGCGAAAAGCAGTCGTCAACGTGCGAAGCGACGTCGCCGAGATCCTTCCTCTCTCGCCCGCTCGCTCGTAAAACACTCGAGGCCGTAGACCCGCCGAATCTCTCCGCTCCACGTCTGCCTCGCGATAAGGCTTGCGTGATTAGGATAAAGAGCGATATACACTGTGCGTCGACGGGAGACTATTTTTAATACGGTACCGGATACACACGGTACAGGATCGAGTTTCGTGCCTTGGTGGTTTTCTTCGTGATCGAATCGCGGGCGCTCTCGCGCGAGTGTCTCACACTTGGATTATACGAGGAGTGCGAGCCTAATCGAGTAGCATTTAAACATCGTTTTACGTGTGTGTATTTCCATCGCATGCGAGTTCACACGTGGCTGGTAACATCCCCCGATCCTAAGGTAGGTAACAGAGAAAAATAGGGTACAGAGAAAAATATCATTCTACTGCCAAGAAAAGCGATTACTCGGTTCATTTTTCTTTTTTTTAAGTAATAGTATTCTTCAACAAAGAATATATTCTTGATAATAGTCTTAAAATATACTCGTCACAAGTGTTGGAAAATCTCATTATCATGTACTCGAAAGAAGAATTTATTTTCTCTTCAAGAATATTGTAAAGTTGTATCAAAGAAAAATCAAACTTACTTTACGTCAACTCTTGTAGTAAGCAAACCAAATTTTTGTTTTAATTTAATATTCTTGACTAAAATATTGTATTTACTTAAAATTCAGAATATATTTAAATAAATTTAATGCTTGTGGTGAACTTATGATATATTTGCGGATGTACAAGCTTATGATATACTTAAAATAAATAATATTCACTTGAATACAGTATACATTTTTCTCTGTGTAGGTAGGTAGGTAGATGAATAGATGTACAAGTACGAGCGATACGTTTGACTTTCACGCCCATTCTTGCTGTGCAATTTTCTTGGAATTTGATGAAAGATTCGCGACAGACCGGTAACTTTAAGTCCCAAAACTCGTCTCGATTTTTGCTCTTACATTAACAAAAGACTAACATAAATTTTTCTTTATTAAAATAATTTTAAATAACAAAGTTGACGCACCAATTTTTCGTATAAATGTGTAATTTTCAATTAACGCAATTATATCCTTAATCTCCGATGGAAATAAGGGTGGCAGAATCTATTTATCCATCAACAGCTGTTTGCAGGAAACGTAAAGTTGTCACGATTTCGAGATTAGGGAGGAAACGCGGTGCGTTTAATCTCTGAAAATCTACCAGATCGCGTAGACTGAGCGAGAGACACACTCACGCGACTTAATTAATGCCGTCGATCACCTTATCGAGGATCTTGCGCGACCCTTCGGCGCCGCCGTGATTACCTCCGCGACTGTTTAAATCGCGAGGACCGTACGTGTGTCGGGCGATAAGCAATGCATTTCTGTCTGACCCAAGTTGCACTTGCAGGTCTTGAAGCCCCAAGTTCCTCGGTCTGCTCGTAATTCTCTCAGGAATGCACGCTTCGACTGGAATTTCCGGCTCTTCTCCGTCGCCATCTGACCGATCTCGATCATACTCGTGTTGTAAAGACATTTCTCGAAAATGTAGATTTTTTTATGGGAGTTTGAATTGTCGATTGATTTTAAATATTAAATATTTTTTTAATATTTTTAAATATTAAATATTTTCGATTATTTATAAAACATTGTGCACGGACTCGAAATTGAGTCTACAGGATGATAGACTAAACATCGTACTCTCTAAAAGTGAATCAGTGTATTATCACTGAAAAACAGTAAATAGTCACTGATGACAGCAGTTATAAATATTGTAAATCAGTGATATTTTATTGAAAGAATCAGTTAATAATTTTGACTGTTTCAATCAGTAATATTTCTCAATATCAGTCATATTTCTTTCGTTCTTGTCAGTAATATTAAACTACAATTCATCTCTTTATCTATTTCATGTAAAATTAAAAATTTTATTTATATTGACTAAATATTTATTATATTAAAAATTTTATTTTATTTATATTACATGCGTATTGAATTTGTTATTTTAAATAGATAACGAACAAATAATTTTCATCAAGTCGCCAGACATTTATTTGTCCGAAGCCTCTCTATTGAGATTGTATCAGAAATTAAACCGAAATAATACTTCTAATTTTAAATGTCGCTCTTTGCAAGCTTTATATAATTCTTATGACTAAAATTAAATACGATTTTATTTTAACTGATCATAATTAGTGAGATATAAGATAAAATAACAAAAAAATAAGCGTTTTCACTGAAGATCAGTAAAATACTCACTGATTCTCAGTGAAATCTTATTTTATCGTTTAAATTAGTGATATTTTCACTTTTAGAGAGTACGTGTTACTTAAATTGTGATCTAGTATTTAAAAAATTGAAATACTTATATTTACAGAATACAAAAGAAGGCCTTTATAAAAACGCACGACTGTCAATTTATTCTGACACTTTGGGGCGGATTTGGAATTTTCCAGCTCGTGATGAAATATCATTTTTTCGTATCGAAATAATTGAATATACAGTGTCCCAGTTATCTTCCGTCATCTTTCAAAGACAGATTCCTGAGATCATTTGAAGACGATTTTTCCTCAGCAAAAATATCAATAAAGGCCATCATTATTTGCATGTTCCCGATTTTTGTCATATATCTTTGCAATTAAGTCTTAAATTAAAACTCAACTAAAGTAAACTCTATTTAAAATTAATCAAAGAATGTGCTTTTGTTAATATTTTATTTCTACAAAGCTTAGTTTACGAAAAAACCCTTATTTCCAATCACTTATAATTCGAAAATTATTAGTGCCTCGACATTTTCGTTGAGGAAAAATCGTCTTCAGATGATCCCAGGGATCTGTCTTTGAAAGATAACTGGGACACCCTGTAGATAGAAATATCGAGTTTCGAACTGGCACATCGGTATCTTCGGGGGAGGTCGCGCAATCGCGGAAGTCGACCGCGAAGTCGCGAACGGAAACGGGCCCATCTAATTGGAATGTCGTCGCGCTACCTCTCCGCAGGAATGTCGCTGGGCTGCGCTAAAAGCGCATTGAGCTGCGCTGCACGGATTCCTGCGCTAACGCGTCATCCTCGAGAAGCGCGCAAGTCGAGACTAGAGAGTGTAAATTAAGATAAAAGTTAAGATTCTCTCTACCTTTTAGCACTTTGAAAGGCTCCCCGTTAATTCTGCGAAGATCCTGAAGAGCTCTAGCGCGGCTTCCATCTTTTCCAAGAGAGTAAATAAGAATCGTAGACTGTAAAAATGCAGAAGAGATGCGTCAAATAAATGTAGAGACGAAATTCCACAAATTATGCGTTTTCCAAGTTTCTAGTAGAAAAACGTGAATGCAATCGAGCGAAATCGCCGCAAAAAAATCATCCTTCTTTTTATAGGCAAAGGGGAAAAATAATCGGGACACGTTGCTAAAAATAATACAGAAGAAAGATTTGCATCATCAATACCTACATTTCGGCATCGATTTTTCACGAGGAAGACATTTCTCACAACGAGACAAATTTTTTCAAGTCGAAGAAAAGATAAATAACTCCTTATCTGTTGCAAATAAATCGCGAAAAAAAAAGAAAGAAAGAAAAATGAAATCAATCGCTTTTAAACACCGAGAGCGACGACGGAGAGGGGGAGATTTCGACAGAGTGGACGAAACGAAAGAAAGAGGATTTCTAAATCTCCCTCCCCCGCTTCTCCCCCTCCCATCGAGCCGGTTTGGCGTAGACGTCCTTGAAATTGGCGAGATCGGAGAACAATCGGCCATAGGCCGTGCGGTTCACTGGCGCCGCGACCGTATTCTCTTCACCGTCGCCGCCTCTCTCGCTCCCCCCTCCCCCCCGTCCCTGCCCGTCCGCCCTCCCTTCCTCCCGTCACCCATCATGGAGCGGAGACGGCATGGTTCGTTTAGGGAACCCCCCTACCATCGCCGTCGTCCATCTGTGGATCTCGTTCGAGGCCTCCTCCGCGCTACCGATGCGTCGGGCCTTGCCTGTCAAGGGCAGTTTAGTTCAGTGTCGGGTAAAACGGGGGTCAGGCACGTAGACGAAAAGTTTCAAGGGCAGACGAAAGGAGAGGAGAGGATCCCACTGTCTCTCTTCCTTCTCTATCTCTCCCTCTTGCTGTACGTACTGTTTTGCTGTCGCGTAGATCCCCGGCTGGTCTTGTCTGCGGTTTGGGCCGATAGGAGACGCGATCAGGGGGACCTTATGTCGCGGAATCCACTTGCGAGTTCTCTCCCGGCTCGATCAGCTGGAAGCTTCGGGCCGCTATTATCGCAGGTTTCACCTAGCGTTGGGATTTCCGATTTGTTTCGAGGAACTTTGAGGTAGGTCCTGTGAGAGGCCCGTGGGAGAAATTTGAGAAATTTTAATTTTTAATTTTAATTTGTGGATTTTTTAATTATTTAAAAAGTTTCAAATTTAACACATTAATAAATTGATAAAGAATTAGCCTCTGTTATGTATTTGAACAACATTATATACGAGGAAAGAGCGATTAAGAGCCAGCGCGGATGGTAATAAAATTGTTAAAGATTAATAATTCGCGAAAATTAAAACGCGCACAAAGCATATGCATATAATTTACTTGGTGCATTAACCAAGATATAGATTCTCATTTTTGAGAATTCTATAAAATTCTTTACTCCTCTGAAGAGATGTAGGCGAGAAAAATATCGGGGCGAAGTCGCTGAATCGGGAAAATTAATATTTTAAATTTAAAGTTTTTTTCTTAAATTTAAATTTAAATTTTTTAATTTTGCAAGCGAAAGACTCGGGTGCTATTCCCGATATTTTTCTTGTCTACATCTCTTCAGGAGGGTAAAGAGGGGTTTATTAGAATTCTCAAAAATGAGAATCTATATGTATCTATCTATATCTCTTGGTAAATGCACCAAATAAAAAATATATATATATACAGGGTGTCCCAGTTATCTTCCGTCATCTTTCAAAGACAGATTCCTGGGATCATCTGAAGACGATTTTTCCTCAACGAAAATGTCGAGATACTAATAATTTTCGAATTATAAGTAATTGGAAATAAGGAGTTTTTCGTAAACTAAGCTTTGTAGAGATAAAATATTAACAAAACCACATTCTTTGATTAATTATAAATAGAATTTACTTTAGTTGAGTTTTAATTTAAGACTTAATTGCAAAGATATATGATGACAAAAATTGGGAACATGCAAAAAATGATGGCCTTCATTGACATTTTCGCTGAGGAAAAATCGTTTCCAAATGATCCCAGGAATCTGTCTTTGAAAGATGACGGAAGATAACTGGGACACCCTGTATATATACCCTGTGCACGTTTAAAAAAAATTTTCGCTAACAATTAATCTTTAAGAAAATTTACGCGTTGGCTCTCAATCGCTCATTTCTTGAGTATCGTGTTGTTAATAAATACATAAAGAGCCGAATTCTTTATCAATTTATTAAACAATTTTAATTAAAAGAAGATTTAATTTTTAAATATATCGGATACAAATTTTATATCCTTTATTGCTCTTTGAGGTATTTTTCTAAAAGTCTCCGTACATTCCTTGGTGTATTATTCCATTATTTCCGGTGCGTGTGTGATCTTCAAGTGTTGTATAAAAATCGAATGAATGTCAAGGATTAGTAATTTCACATTAGTAGTCCAGAGATGATGGAGAGGGAGATTAAAGAAGCCCGATTCCGCTCATATCGCGAAATCGCGAACGTGACACGACGGATCCAGACTCCGGGTATTTCGCTATCTTTCGTGATTTTTGAAGAATATCGCTTGTTCTCGCGATGTTAGTGCTTCGTAAGTGGACGACTTGTTTTTCACCGTAAACTTAATTTCCCGGGAATGCGAGAGCGATAAGCTCTTAAGCGGTGTCGCTTGATTAAAATTTAATTCGATTTTCCTCTATCGCGTTCCCAGTGATATCTCGACCTCCTCGCGTTTTACCGATGATAAATTCAGGTGGAAGCGAGCTTAGTAAATGATAAAAATCATTATACAGGAACGTCGCGTCGTATTCCCTTCAATTATTAATTTAATGCGAGTATCTCTAAAAGCGAGACCCCAATAATCTTGGGTTATTAATTTTTTATTAGAATGACGCGATAACTTGACACGTCGCAAAATTGTAGAAAAATCTCGAGATTCGATTATGATAATTGAATAATTTTGCGCAAAGACTTCGCGGCGTTTAACACAATTTAACGTGACGTTAATCTGAGCGTTAAAGCGATTAAGGATGACACGTATTTAGAGTCATCGGACAAGCTTTCATTCGCGCGAGACTAGGTATATTATATCCAGACGCGTCGTTTATTAAAGCTTGGTCCTTTTTTTCCCCCAAAGACTTTTTTCCTCGAGCGACCATTTTGTACACGTGCCACGTCAGATGCATATTCTCGTCGGGAGCCGCTGCTCTCGGTGATGTCGGACATTAATGAAGCGCAAACGCGCGATATCGCGATCCCTTTCGTGGCGATTTGCATGGAAATAAGCGAACAATATGATATGCAGTCTTCCGTTTTTCTCCTTTTCTCTTTTTAATCTCTATACAAATTATTCGCGCTCGAAATTCCCGCTATTAAAAAATAAGTATTTAATAATATATAATATTTTATTTTAATTTTCGTTATTATTAATTTATGTTTTTCTAAATTTTTTTTAAGCTTTAATTAATATATCTTTTAAGCTTTAATTAATATATTTGAATATATTTTATTAATAATATTTTATTTATTTTATTAATAATATTTTATTTATTTTATTAATAATATTTTATTTATTTTATTAATAATAAATGCGATTATTCTTTCTTGACACGACGGAATCTTGATGACGAAAGTTTGATCTCTTGGGAGATATTGAGGGGATCTCGAGGAGTCTGGAGCAGGGGAAATTGCACCGGAAACTTTGCAAGAATCTGTCTTTAGCGAAGCGAATCAACCATATCAAGCATATCAATTCTCGAATTGACTCAAGTTTGGCGACTCTGTTTTCGGGACATCCTTGCCTCGGGCGAACCGCAGCTTCGAAATCATTGTCTGAACTTGACTCTTGCGATCCCCTTGAGCGGTCTTCGACGAGTTTTGCGAAGATTCCGGGAGAGGGGAACGCATATGTGAGGAGGGAGCCGAGAGGGGTCGGTTATTTTTAGATGTCCGCCGGCTCTTTTTCTCCGTTTCTTCTTTTCTTCTCCTACCGTTTCCGAAAATACATTTACGGCTGGCAATGCGCGCCTATCGAAATTTTGCGAAAGAAATATCGCGAATAGCTGCGGGAAAAATGTGACGTCTCGAGATATCGCGTCCTGAATAAATTATTAAAAATTCCACGCGTATTTTATGCCGTGTTAAATTGTAAGTTTAATAAAAGGGAAACGAGAACGAGATATATCTATGTAATGCATTTGATTTGTACGCGCGTGTGATTAAAACTAGCCCCCGTATTCTGCTCAGGATTCTGCAATCTCTCGTAATCTAACGAGGAAATTATCGTCGAAATCTCTACAAAAAAAATGCATCTAATAAATTCCATTCGTGCGTACACAATATTATTCGTAAACACGTTATATCGCGATTATATATACCGTTTAACTGCAATGAGGGAAAAATTATCTTGAAATAAAAAAATTTTAGTTAACTCAAGAAAGCTATTTATTCGGTGGGTACTAATCACGTATTTACATGTATTCAAAACGTCTGCTTATTTAAGATAAGTATTTATTTACATATGCTTAAAAAATATAATTTTTAATTAAATATTTTTATTTTTATTTTACAAAATATTTATTAAAATGCATTTTTTATTCCGAAAAATTTTTTAATTTAAAAAAATAATATATTTAATTTAATAAATTATAGTATATATTTTACGAAAATTGCATTTAAATATAAAAAAATCTATAAATGAAACAAAGATACTCGATATAACATGCATATTTAATATTAAAATTAAATGCTTTTGTTTAAATGAAATAAACAATTCCTTCCATTTAGAGCAAAAATTTCAAGAGAACAAATTTATTTGATTTAAAAAAATTTTTCTCTCAGTGTGCGCGTTTTATATAACTTTAATAAGCTCGTCCAACGTGATTTCATCCGCGGATCTTATCGCGAGAGTTTCCCCCGCGGTTTTCCCCCCGGAAATTGGATAGATGTATTTACGATAGATATATTTACGCTGCTATCGCTAAATGTTCGTCAGAAATCTTACGAACGAGCGTTTATCAGGACGAGTGGATTTACGGAAATCTGATTAACCCACTTTCGTAGCGATTGATATCGACGTATCGAGGGAAATGAATCACTCGCCCCCTTCGGCGATGCGTTTTCTAAATTGGCTTGTAAATCGCCGCAAAACCGCACGGGATACGTTTGCGAAAAAGCGGGCTCGTTTTCGCGAAACGACTCGCTTACATTCGGCCCAATCTACGACGACTCGTCCGTATTGTGTATTCGAGAGCTCGGGGAATAAATTACATGTTAATCGTCCGCTTCACAAGTACCACTTAACAGTTGCAGCAATTGCATTTAACCGCGTTGCAACTGCGCTTAAACGCCAATTGACGCTTAAACTATCGATGTTTCGATGCGTGCGGCGATTGTTAAAATTTACGAGCTCTCACGGCGTGTCGTTATCGCTCGATCGTTTTCCATCAGCTCGATCAGCGAAAGGGAGGGGGGGGGGGATATTTTATACACACCCGGGAGAAATTTAAACGCGCTTGGGAGTGCATCGTTAAATTGGAGTGCATTGATTTTCATTATACGCGTATCGCGTACGTTTATACGTCGTGTCGGGCGCGAAATTATCCTCGTTGTCGGATATTTTTCCTCCTCGATCTTCTCCATCGCGATAATCGAATCGAACGAACCGGAGAAATAGCGCACTGAGAAAAAAAATCTGGTTGCATTAATTAGAATTTTGGTAGATTCGACCAGTATGTCTGTTGAAAAATGGACGAACCAGAATTCTTGTAGGAATTAACGCGTTCATTGTTTCGTATATACGCAACAATTTATAATCTTCTTAGAAAAATTTAATAATTTTAAACTTCAACAATATTATCGTATTATTTTAATATTATTGTCACATCAAGAATATATAATTATTTAATTCTACTTTAAGTAAATTATCATTTTTTATTTAAAAATGTTATTTTCTACACTGAGAAAAAAATCTGGTTGCATTAATTAGAATTCTGGTAGATTCAACCAATATGTCTGTTGGAAAATGGACGAATCAGAACTCTTGTAGGAATTAACGCGTTCATTGTTACGTATATACGCAACAATTTATAATCTTCTTAGAAGAATTTAATAATTTTAAATTTCAACAATATTATCGTCTTATTTTAATATTGTAATTGTCACATCAAGAATATATAATTATTTAATTCTACTTTAAGAAAATTATAATTTTTGATTTAAAAATGTTATTTTCTACACTGAGAAAAAAATCTGGTTGCATTAATTAGATTTCTGGTAGATTCAACCAGTATGTCTGTTGGAAAATGGAGGAACTAGAATTCTTGTAAGAATTACCAGATGAATCTGATTAATTTCTTCCTGTTCAATTTACCAAATTTTCCGGTTAATAATATTAAACTGCCCAACACCAAGTCGTCTAAAATTTTTTCCATCTAATCTCAAAAGTCTGTTTAATATTCTGAATTCCAACAAGATTATTGGATAAATTCAATCCAGATTATTGAATAAATTATTTTAAATTCAGTTTTGTTAGAAATTAAACTGATAAACAGTGCACTGAGAAAAAAATTTGGTTGCATTAATTAGAATTCTGGTAGATTCAACCAGTATGTCTGTTGGAAAATGGACGAACCAGAATTCTTGTAGGAATTACCAGATGAATCTGATTAATTTCTTCCTATTCAATTTACCAAATTTTCTGGTTAATAATACTAAACTCGTCAGCACCAAGTCGTCTAAAATTTGTTCCATCTAATCTCAAAAGTCTGTTTAATATTCTGAATTCCAACAAGATTATTGGATAAATTCAATCCAGATTATTGAATAAATTATTTTAAATTCAGTTTGTTAGAAATTAAACTGATAAACAGTGATGCAAGAAGAGGCTGCAGCTCAAACACAATCAGAGAGCTAGCGTCCTCTTTCTGGCACTACTCCTCGTAAGAGAAAAAAAATATACTTTGGATTTAATGTTAATACTAGTTCTTTACATACATTTCATGGCAAATATTGAATCCGAATTAAGTTAAGAAGCAAGCAAAGAAATTAATGTAACAAGAAATTTTATAGATCCAGAAAATACTAATCAAATCCTTATAGTAAAATCTATCAAACGTTCTAGTTATAAAAAAACCGAGTCTTATCATGACAACTAGAAATTCTTATTTGATTTAACCAAAATGCCTTCAATCATATACGTCTTGTTGATACAATCAAATTTTTCTCAGTGCGCGAACCATAAACCTCGCTGGTTTTCGAGTCCACCATCGTGTTTCTACCACGTTCTTCTCTACCAGCCCGCATTGCGGTGACCTAAAAATAAGAAGGCGATACCGCATACTCTCGAGGCCGGTTGATTTCCTGCCAATTTCACACACACGCCCTGCGTCTCTTCCCGAGGGAACAATGGCTGTTGCCCGGCGCGAATCATCGTATTCGAAATCATCGTTCCAATCTAGATTTTGACAAGTAAATACCGACGACAAAATCTCTATTCTTCGCAGAGAAGCTACATCGATGCTCGGCGAATTCGTAATCTCTTGTAAAACGCAACATAAAGGAGGGAGATTAATCGAAGAAATTCCACAAAGTATTTTTGCAACGCGACGTTTCAGCGAATCGAGTTAACTCGTATCGATTCGACGAAGGCGTCGATGAATCGTCCGCATCCGGATGGCCATTTCCGCTCGATTCTCCGAATCGCCCATGGATGCTCTCTTCAGACAAGCATCTTTACTATCATTAATATCCGCGCAGCCTCTCATCAGCTGTCATCTTGGACGGAACCATCCGTCAAGATGGGCGTCGTTGTTGTATCTTGCAAATGCGAGAGGTGGTCGCGCGATCTCTTCCTCGACGGAATCTTGACTCATCTATCGCGCTCGCAGGAAGTTTCTTAATGGCCGTTACTGGCGGCCACGCTCGTCCCACCTTCGCGCTGGCCCCGCCATCGCGACTTCCGCCTTCGAGGAACGAACGTGCCAATGCATTTTTCATCGCGATCCCTATAGAGCTGCTATTTCTATACATGGGAGCGTCGATAAATTCTTAGACGGCTCGCTGAAAGTCCGAGGTGCAACGGACTCGATTGCAATTTATTCCGACTCGTCGTCGACAGGAAAGAAACCCACTTTTCGTGTATTAATAGTATATCTGTTCGCAAGATTAATATTTTTATATTTCTACGAGATACACGGAAATATTTCTTGAATTTAGAATTTTTTTTATTAGAAATATACAAAAAGAATAATATTTTTATACTCTCGTGAACTACACTAAGACATTTCTTGCGAATTTAGAATTTTTCTTATCAAAAATATACAAAAAAAATAATATTTTTATATTCTTATGAGCCATACTTAGACATTTCTTGTGATTTTAGAACTTTTTTAATCAGAAATATACAAAAAAAATAATATTTTTATATTCTTATGAGCTATACTAAGATATTTTTTGTGAATTCAGAATTTTGTTATCAGACATATACAAAAAAAAATTTTTTTTATATTCTTATGAGCTACACTAAGACATTTCTTGTGAATTTAGAATTTTTAAAATCAGAAATATACAAAAAAAATAATATTTTTATATTTTTATATTTATGAGCCACACTAAAACGTTTCTTGTGGATTTAGAATTTTTTAAACCAGAAATATACAAAAATAATATTTTTATATTCTTATGAGCTACACTAAAATATTTCTTGTGAATTTAGAATTTTTTAATGAAAAATATACAAAAAAAAATAATATTATATTCTTACAAGCTCCACTAACACATTTCTTGTGGATTTAGAATTTTTTTAATCAGAAAGACAAAAAGAAATAATATTGTTATATTCTTATGAGCAACATTAACATATTTCTTGTAAATTTAGAATTTTTTTATCAGGAATATACAAAAAAAAATATTTTTGAATTCATTATTGAATTCATATTCTGTATATTTATTATGATTAGCGAAATTATAGTGTTGCTTATTGGAGAAGGGATATTTTAGACGCTTCTCTATCCTGTTTTAAGAGCGTGCTTATTTTACTAAAGCGTCATCAAGAAGGTAATTTACTTCAGCGAGGAACGGTAATAATAATTACGCTACATTAAAAGATCTAAATTTTTTTTTACATAATCTTTCTTCTTAATCACGATGGCTCGAAGCAAGTTATGATTGCCTCAATCCTCATGCAAATAAAATCGTCGCACGCGAAAAAGAAGAAGAAAACTCGAGATCGATTACGATCGATTATCGACTTTCGACGCTCTCGTCGACGATTAATAAGTGTGTAAATATCTAGTTGATAACGGTACACGGTAATTATACGATAAGGACTTCCCTTGGCGTGACTGGTCGCCAGTGATAATTTAATGACGGCCAAGGACGACGGTGGAAGGAAACAACATCGATGAAGGCTCCTCTTGGGTCGATTCGATAGTTATGGTGATTCGGCACTGGATGGTACGGGTGGTAATCGCAAAGTTGGCCAAGCACAACTTTATTCGCGTCTTTATTTATTCAACGAAGCCGCTTAGAAAGGTGAAGGTGGAGTGTATAATGACAGCGACGTATGACTCGAGTCTATCGCTAAATTAACAGTTAAATATTAAAAGTAATTCCATTGATTCGCGCATGTACGTACATCGGAGTGAAGAAAGAGAAATCGCAACGAGAGAGACGCACAATATCATCCTGTGAATCACGTGAGTGGCGCACAAGGTTAATACACTGAGGGAAAAAATTATCTTGAAATAAAAAGATTTTAGTTAATTCAAGAAAGCTATTTATTCGATGGGTACTAATTACGTATTTATTTGCATTCAAAAACGTCCGTTTGCTTAAGTTAAGTATTTATTTACATATGTTTAAAAAAATTATATGCTTAAAAAATATAATTTTTAATTAAATATTTTTATTTTAATTTTACAAATTTATTTTACAATATTTATTAAAATGCTTTATTTTTTATTCCCAAAAATTTTTAATTTTTTAATTTTAAAAAATGATATATTTAATTTAATAAATTATAGTATAAATTTGACGAAAATAGTATTTCAATATAAAAGATATATAAATGAAAATAATGAAAATACTTGATATAACATGCATGTTTAATTAAAATTAAATGCTTTTGCTTAAATGAAATAAACAATTCCTTCCATTTAGCGCAAAAGAGTTTCAAGAAAACAAATTTGTTTGATTGAAAAAAATTTTTCCCTCAGTGTATAACACGTAATGATCGAGAAATGTTAAAGGGCAGCGCCCGGATGTCATCGCGTTCGATGACAGTTCACGCTTCCCCCGAATTATCGCTGTGCGAATCATTTATTGAACGTTTCGATGGGACGGAAAAACGAGAGGAAGATGTTTATTCGAGATAATTCCGCATTATTTATGAGTACGTGAATAATTCTAATGACTAACGGTATCGCTTTCATGAATCATAAAAGATTATTCATCACGAGAATGACTGTCTTTTTTTCTTCGTTAAACGCGAGGCAATGTCAGCGACACGAAGAGCGAGTACAATTGCAAAAGACAGCTTTTTTTTTGCGAAGAAATCGGCAATTTCCTCCCTCCCCCTCTCTGTCCCCCCCTCCTCTTCCCACAGTAGCACGAGCACTATTCGGTCCGCGAGATGCTCTGATATGTGTCTGCGTCAGGTGATCTCGCGGAAATTGCGTTTCTCATTTTTCATCATCTCTGCTCCGACGCGTATTCGCGTTCACGAATACGACGTTTTATGTCATTTTAGCCTACGTATATTCAGGAAACGTACATCACGTCGTTTGAAATTAAAATAGACGAGGATAGACATTAATAGCAGTAGATAATAGTCGACGGTTAGTCGTATTTAATCGCATTCAATCGCAGTGGACATTGAAAATTGTCTGTGTCAATGTCTGCGTTATCAATCGCACGTGCGTGCGTGTGTGTATGAATCTTTAAAAGAGATTGCTATTTAGATACCAAGATGCGCACACGTCAACCGCTTGCTTTTCTTCTCGCTTTGTGCTTGCATTCCTGACAGTTGACAGATTTTATTTGCATTCTGATGCCTGCATATTTAGCAAATTGCAGTGAATTTATATTTAATTCAAATTGAAATATGCAGAATGTTTCTTAATAAGTCGAAAAATTTTGCGAGATGATTCTTTGTCGAAAATTAAGGAGGGTTTTTCATATAAACGTATACTCCTAGATCCCTCCCTGTGGAGTTACACTCCTCCAAAAATGGAGGTAAAAATGGAGGTAAAAATTAGGATTTTATTTTTTTCTCAAATTTGGAACAAGTTAAAGAAATGAAATTTGGTGGACATTTTCCACTAGTAAAAAGGTTATTTATTAATATTTTTTTCAGCCTCCCGTATTGTTATAAGGGGATGAAACTAGCAACCTCTATTCAACTTTTTATTAAAACTTTTTAATGAGCCGGAATATGATTATCTAAAAATATGCATTAAAAAGTTTGATTTATTTAGAAACTTTTTTATTTCTTTTATTTTTTTCATAAAATCAGTAGCTTTCAAGAAAAGAAATAAAATACGTTATCGTGCATGGCACGATGCTAAATAACATAGGTTTCGAATTATGAGAAGTTAAATTTTAAAATAAAAATAAAATTAAAGTAAATGTTGGGAAAATTGGAACAAAAACAAAATTATAATGAAAACCTAAAAACCTAATTTTTACTCCCATTTTTGAAGGAGTGTAACTCCAGAAGCAGAGCTGTAGAAGTATATGTTTATATGAAAAACCCTCCTTAATTTTCACAAAGAATCATCTCCTAAAATTTTTCGCACTTATTAAGAAACACTTTATATATATAAGTAATTAAACTATGCATTTATTATCCTATTTTCATTCAATATTTATTTTTAAAAAATTTTAATAAAGTTTCTTATTATTTTCATTCAATATTTATTTTAAAAAATTTTAATAAAGTTTCTTATTATTTTCATTCAATATTTATTTAAAAAAATTTTAATAAAGTTTCTTATATACTCAGGGAAAAATTTTTTTAAATCAAATAAATTCGTTTTCTTGAAACTTTTGCTTTAAATGAAAGGAATTGTTTATTTCATTTAAGCAAAAGCATTTAATTTTAATATTATAAATATGCATGTTATATCAAGTACATTATTTTCATTTATATATTTTTTTATATTTAAATACTATTTTCGTCAAATATATACTATAATTTATTAAATTAAATATATTATTTTTTTAAATTAAAAAATTTTTCGGAATAAAAAATGCATTTTAATAAATATTTTGTAAAATTAAAATAAAAATATTTAATTCAAAATTAAATTTTTTTAAGCATATATATTTTTAAACATATGTAATATGTTTTAAACATATGTAAATAAATACTTAACTTAAGCAAACAGACGTTTTGAATACAAGTAAATACGTGATTAGTACCCACCGAAATAAATAGCTTTCTTGAGTTAATTAAAATCTTTTTATTTCAAGATAACTTTTTCCTCAGTGTACATAGGGAAAGAAAAGAATTGGGATTATATCGGTGCGTTTGATACATCTCTCTGGGAAGCTCTATCTCTATTTCATGGACGAATTTTATGTCGCTCGATAGCGCGTCTCTCTTTCTCTCTCTCTTTCTCTCTCTCTTGCAACGTCAGTGATGTAATACACAGATGTTTCTATGTCACAGCGTTGTAAATGTGGCGCCATTGGCGCAGTCTCCCAGAGTATTAAATTTCCAGCTGCGCCTCTCTTACGTAAAGCCCACGTGCTCGGATCCTTTTTTTCTCTATCTCTTTTTTTTCTGCACCAGCGGTTTATTTATTGTGTCACACATGCGTTATCGTTAACCGAAATACGTCCGTATCTAGGAGGAAGTTTGGCCGCGAGGTACGCGATAAATATCGCGCGACATCGAACTAGCATGTCGCGAAAAAAGCATTCGTTTCGATCATTATAAATATAAAATACATATATATGTATTTATACGAGAGACGCCGCGATGATATCGATAAATGCGGAAAATTGCCATGGAAATTAACGTCGCCGTATTTCACGCTCTCTGCCCGACATAATAATGCACAAATTGCCTCGTGATTTTTTTGTTATTTGGAATTACTTTGCGAAAAAGTACAAAGAAGACATAGCGATTAATCGGAAATAATGGATCATAAGAAGATGATTTAGATTTTTTCCATTTTTTTCAAGCTATTTTTTTGAAAAAAAAAAAAAAAGATATTGATATAAGAATTACCATCGTTCGTTTCTAGTATCTAATACAAGTCGAGTACTTATTAAACATGATGATACTTTGTGACGTTAATATTTTCAGCGCGATGATCCCGAGCAATTATGCACATGCGCTTTCCCGATTTCCAACACGAATTTATGAATTTCACGTTTTTTGCAAAAGATGAATCATCATTTAGCGTGTAATTTGTGCGAATCATGCTAGTGACGCTGGCGCGAGTGAAATTTGCACTTTGAACAGATAACGCGACGATAAGGCTTGACAAATGTTGGCGTTATAGTCTATATTTAAAATAACAGAGTTAATTAGAAGCCCCAAATTATTGTCACACGAGATTTATATACGTCGCCGATAAATCTGAAGTTATCTCGATATTCTATCTTACATTTATATTTTTTCGTGAGAGAAAAAATGGTAACGTGGACATAAAATCAAGTAATAACGTGAACGATCGATCACAGAAAAAACAGAACACTCTTGTTTTGAAAATATATTTAGTCTTAACATGGAAATCTTGAAATGAGATTATATCGCGTTAATTTAAGAAAAATATAATTGCTTGAATAATTGCTTACTTGAATGAGGCCATTTTATATAATTCAATCGAGAAAAATATATTCTCATGATTTAAGATTGAATTTTCTTGAATGGAAAAGAAACAATGTTGGATAGAAAATAATATTTTTAAATCAAAAAGATTATAATTTTCTTAAAGTAGAATTAAATAATTATTATTCTTGAGGTGACAATTACAATATTAAAATAAGACGATAATATTGTTGAAATTTAAAATTATTAAATATTCTTTTAAGATTCTAAATTGTTGCGTATATACGAAACAATGAAAGCGTTAGTTTAATTATATAAGTTTTGATTTGACACTTATTTTTTTTCTGTGTATAAGCTCACGGAAAAAAAGGACATTCTTGTTTTGAAAATATATTTAGTTTCAACATGGAAATCTTGAAATGAGATTATATCGCGTTAATTAAAGAAAAATATAATTGCTTGAATAATTGTTTACTTGAATGAGGCCATTTTATATAGTTCAATCGAGGAAAATATATTCTCATGATTTAAGATTAAATTTTCTTGAATGGAAAAGAAACAATGTTGGATAGAAAATGATATTTTTAAATCAAAGATTATAATTTTCTTAAAGTAGAATTAAATAATTATTATTCTTGAGGTGACAATTACAATATTAAAATAAGACGATAATATTGTTGAAATTTAAAATTATTAAATTCTTTTAAGATTCTAAATTGTTGCGTATATACGAAACAATGAACGCGTTAGTTTAATTATATAAGTTTTGATTTGACACTTATTTTTTTTCTGTGTAACAGCTTGAATTTACGCGATCAACGCTATTTTATGAAAAATCACACACCGATTCGTTTGCTCTGAAATTATTCCAATAATTTTTTGCTTCTTCGGGTTGCATGTCTCTCGATCCAATCTTGCAACGGAATTAAATATAACCTGATGGAATATGATTTATTATTAGCTAATAACAAAGTCATTTATGACGTTTGATACGGAACTAAGCTAAAACCAGAAATATTTTTCTCCTTCAATTAGTTTCTGCATAGATAAGTCAAATAAATCAACGTTAATTGCATAAAATTACAAAAAATAAATTATAAATACATAAATTACAAAAAATTCTCATTATACATCTTTTAAGTATATTCTTATTATCGAGAACTTTTTCTCTCGCTACATTATTTGAAATAAATAAATTCATGTGTGGAGTAGCGTGTGTACTTTGCTATCGCGTTCACTGATCAACCTCATTTACGTAATTTCGTGACAAGAAAAAATTTTCGCACATACAGTGCGTGTACGATGCATCTTTTCTAAATTGGGGCAGGAGATAGAGCTTTTAAAAAGAGAGAGGAGAGTCACAGAGTTTTAGTCAAAATGTAGATGTCAAATATAGCCGCGATAAACGATCGGCGATTATTGAAAGAGAGAGAGAAAGAAGAGGAAAAAAAATATTCCAACTTATTTAATCGCGTCTCGGTCAAATAAATCAGCAGATCGCGCCTCGAGATATATGCGTAGCGGGATTATTTCTCGCGAAATGTCAGCGATTTATCGGCGATGTCAGAGAAAGTGGGTCGCCGCGACGTCATTTTTTTTTCGTCTCTTTCAAGGTTGCCTCGTTCGGCATCGCAAAGAGAGCTACGCCGATAATTGCTTAATAACAACTTCTCTCCCTAGCCAAGTGAATTATAACGCGGCGTAAGCGTGATTTATCGATGGAAAAAAGGGGTAATAGGCGGGAAAGAAGAGAAACGAACAAAGCGTATCGCATACCGATGTTTCCCGATAAGCGAACATAAGTGGCTCGAAAGAATCCGCCGATTCGCACTTTCCACAAACGGAACAAGGCCGATTAGAATCTTCCGATAATTCTGAAATCAAATAATAAATTATAATCGTAATCTTAATCATAAATTATAATCTTTATTATAAATTATAAATTGATTAATTTATTATTAAGTTTATTAATAATTACAAATTTATTAATAATTATAAATTTATTAATTACTATAAATTATAATCTTTTATGATAAATTATATTCGGCGGCGAGATGTGATTTATCGTGCGAAAAACGGAGGAAATGCAAAAGGATCATCTTGTCGGAGGAGAGATCATTAACGACGTAATCTTACCTTAAAGAGATTTAGATAAGTCCGTTACTGTCATTGAAAATTATGTCTCATTGTCGTCGTTAGATCTCTGCTGCCTTTGCACGCGATTACGTATTTCTTGATGAAAATTAACGATAGAATATTACTTCGTTTGACCTACACATTGATAAGAGTCTATTTATTATAAATAAGCGTGGCGAAAACTATTTAAAAGCCAAATTTATTACATATTAATCGAGTATATTAAACTTGAAATTTATCGTGTTTAAGACACGATCTCTTTTGTAATTGAATTTGAAAATTTCGCATTCTGCGGAAACTTCGGAATAAGAATAAAGATAAATTTATTTACTGAAAAATTCCCTTTCGATACAATAATAACATCACATAAAAATAAATAATAATAATGATAAAATAAATAATAATAATAATGAAATACAAAAGCAAAGAATGATAAGCGACAGAGAGAGAGAGAGAGAGAGAGAGAAAAAACAAACTTGTAAACCCAAATTTTTTAATTTAATTTAATTTTTTTTTTAATTTAACAACAAATTTTTTATTATTTCTTACATCAAGGTTTTTAAATTTCTGCAATATATCTACCCACGCGTGATGGGATTCTCCTCTCCCAGGAATTCCGTCGCGTTAACGAAGCGTGTGTAAAAAAATCTCTGGAGAGACGAGCTTTCTAGAGACGGCGGAGAGGCGGATATCCATCTCGCGGAACGTTGAAAATCTCGTTACCTGGCTGCGATGCAACATCTGCCGCTCGGGTTTGATAAACGAGCAAAAGGTGAGCCGAGGACGTCGGGGTCCATTGTCGGGGTCTCTTGCGGTACTTTCCAACGGAATTCTACACATGTCTCCCCCTCGTCTTCGCGTCTGCCTTCATCGGGGAAAACGAAATCGGTGGAAATTCAACCGCCGATCGCGCAGACCTCCTTCTTTCATCGGAAAGGAAATCGAGGGACCCGGTGGACTCTTCGCCAGCGTAATGTCTCCCTCGATTTAAATATGCATGTTATATCAAGTACATATTATTTTCATTTATATATTTTTTCTATTTAAATACTATTTTCGTCAAATATATACTATAATTTTTTAAATTAAATTATATTATTTTTTACAATTAAAAAATTAAAAATTTTTCGGAATAAAAAATGCATTTTAATAAATATTTTGTAAAATTAAAATAAGCTCTTTAGAAAAATTCGAGCTCTTTAGAAGAGTAACTTGGTAAGTGTCAAGAGATTGCACTGAGGAAAAAATTATCTTGAAATAAAAGTTTTAGTTAACTCGAGACAGATATTTATTCGGTGGGTACTAATCACGTATTTACTTGTATTCAAAACGTCTGATTGCTTAAGTATTTATTTATATATGCTTAAAAAAATATAATTTTTAATTAAATATTTTTATTTTAATTTTACAAAATATTTATTAAAATGCATTTTTTATTCCGAAAAATTTTTAATTTTTTAATTTTAAAAAATAATATAATTTAATTTAAAAAATTATAGTATATATTTGACGAAAATAGTATTTAAATATAAAAAATATATAAATGAAAATAATGTACTTGATCTAACATGCATATTTAATTAAAATTAAATGTTTTTGCTTAAATGAAATAAACAGTTCCTTGCATTTTAAGCAAAAGTTTCAAGAAAACAAATTTATTTGATTTAACAAAATTTTTCCCTCAGTGTGCGTTCCATAAATAATGCATCCGTTCGGGATTTGGGTCAGTTTCTTTATTTTATACCTCATGCGAGTTATTACTTAAAATACCACCGAGGGAATATTGTCGACTGTTCTCTTGGGACGAGTGAAAAAAATCGCAAACTCTCTCTCTCGAGAGACGAAGCAGCATGCGAATGAGCGAATCGTTGCGTTCGCACCGTTTATTAGTATTTAATTCCCGAGTCTGCGCAAAGTCTGACGTTCTACAATGAATGGGATACGTTAGCAATCGTGGTAAAGGATCCCACGTTATGATCTTACTGATGAAACTTACGATATCGTAGTAACGAGTTCTTTTATTAACTTCAACGTGCGACTTTTGCGCGAAAATTGATTCAGGAGCAGAAGAGAGCATCCCTCGCGGCTGTAATCATCAGGATCCAGGAGACCATCGGCGAGATCCTGCTGGGACCAACTGGGGCTGCCGTCCTTCATTCAAACGTATCGTTCGCGACACGCGTTACTCGGGTACTTTAGGCTGTGCCAATTTAAAAGTCAGTCAGGTACCTGAAGTAGCGCGCGCTGCGGAGAAACGAACCGCGCCTTTTCAAGGGGACAGGAGGAGAGAGAGAGAAGAAGGTCGAGGAGGAAAAGGAGAGAGAGACAGAAAGGGAAAGAGGTAGGGAAAGAAGAACAGGGTTGGGGAAGAAGAGCCGTGTGTGTGGAGGCTGCATGTTAATTGTACTTCATCAGGTGCTCTGGTGGATTCGATACCCGGCACCTGTTGGAGCGCAATTCATATGACTATGCCTTGCTGCCTTATATCGCGAGATCACGATTCTGTCCGTCTCCGAGGGTGGTAAGCACGCGTGACTCTCATCATGCGTAATCGGAACCTTGATCTTGTCCGTTGGAACAAAGCTGCGCCAGGGAATTAAAACCTGGAGTTCTCAGGGATTTTTGTTTCGACCTGGAAAATCAGGGAATTCTCATGGAATTTTTTATTAAGACTCGGAGAATTTTTTAGAAATTACTTCTCTGATCATTTTTTTTCATATTGTAAGTGTAAACATTCGCTCTGTGTAGAATATCTTGAGCAACGGCAAGTGTCTGACAGAGCAAGAAGCACTTAAAAAGAGGAAGAATACTTTAGAGGTGAAGGAATTAAAAAAGAAGCGTATAAGAATTTTAAAGAGTGCGAATGCTCTTGAAGAACAGAGTATTCAAGTATTAAAAAAATATATTTATATAAATATATATATATATATATATATATATATATATATATATATTTGACAAAATTTGTGTTGTCCAAATTTTATTAAAATATATTAAAATGTTTTTTTTTAAATTTATGTTAAAAGTTTACGATAAATAAACTATTTTAAAATTATATTTATACAAATATTTTATTTTTATCTGGAATTTTAAACAAAAATATCTCAACAATCATGAAAATTCTCAGGGAATTTATTTTCAGAAGTATGCACACAATGTGTGCATACTTCTATCTAGTATTGTAAGATTCTGTAAAGCGTGAAAAAGAACATCGCTCGATTGTACTCTCTAAAAGTGAATCAGTGTATTATCACTGAAAAACAAATAAATAGTCATTGATGACAGCAGTTATAAGTACAGCATTGTAAATCAGTGATATTTTATTGAAAGAATCAGTTAATAATTTTGACTGTTTCAATCAGTAATATTTCTCAATATCAGTCATATTTCTTTCGTTATTGTCAGTAATATTAAACTACAATTCATCTCTTTATCTATTTCATATAAAATTAAAAATTTTATTTATATTTACTAAATATTTATTATATTAAAAATTTTATTTTATTTATATTACATGCATATTGAACTTGTTATTTTAAACAGATAACGAACGAATAATTTTCATCAAGTCGCCAGACATTTATTTTGTCCGACTTATAAAGCTCAATTTAATATCTGAAGCCTCTCTCTTGAGATTGTATCAGAAATTAAATCGAAATAATACTTCTAATTTTAAATGTCGCTCTTTGCAAACTTTAAATAATTCTTATGACTAAAATTAAATACAAGATAGCGATAAACGAACAAATACAAGATAGCGATTACTGGTTTTACAGTAAAATTTACTGGCTTTACAGTGAATTTTATCTTAACTGACCATAATCAGTGAGATATAAGATAAAATAACAAAAAAAAATAAACGTTTCCATTGAAGTAAAATACTCACTGATTCTCAGTGAAATCTTATTTTACCGTTTAAATTAGTGATGTTATCACTGATTTACTTTTAGAGACTATACTTTTAGTCTATGATATTTTTATCCCTGCACTGAGGGACAAATTTTTTTAAATCAAATAAATTTGTTTTCTTGAAACTTTTGCTTTAAATGGAAGGAATTGTTTATTTCATTTAAGCAAAAGCATTTAATTTTAATATTAAATATGCATGTTATATCAAGTACATTATTTTCATTTATATATTTTTTATATTTAAATACAATTTTCGTAAAATATATACTATAATTTATTAAATTAAATATATTATTTTTTAAAATTAAAAAATTTTTCGGAATAAAAAATGCATTTTAATAAATATTTTGTAAAATTAAAATAAAAATATTTAATTAAAAATTATATTTTTTTAAATATATGTAAATAAATATTTAACTTAAGCAAACAGACGTTTTGAATACAAGTAAATACGTAATTAGTACCCACCGAATAAATAAAGCTTTCTTGAGTTAACTAAAATTTTTTGATTTCAAGATAATTTTTTCCACAGTGTGTAAGTACTTTAATAACACAGGTCTCATTTTTTCCTTCGCGTCATATCTGGTCCGTCGTGGCGATTCCACGGCGTGATGTTTAATCGGTAAATAAAATTAGAGTCGGCGTTGCCGGTAGCTGTTGCGTGATCGTTACCACGGAAAGCTGTTAACTGTGTGCGTTTGTAGCCAACGTGAAGGAGACAGAGCCCCATAGTCGCGTATCTCGTCGTCGACTAATGGGATAATGACGTTACATAGGGTCGCGTGGCCGGACGAAGGGAGAAGAAGAAGAAGAAGAAGAAGAAGAAGAAGAAGAAAAAGAAGAAGAAGCGATAGGGAAAGAGACGATAGGGGAGCGAGGTGGACGGGTTGAGGAGGAGGAAGGGAGAAAGGAGGTCGTATAACGCAATTATTCAGCTCCGTGCGCACATCGTCTTGATGGAGGAATCCGAGGGCGACTAAAAGCGACCGATGGACTCGTCGGGTTTCTTTTACTCGCAGTTAATTAATAATAATCGGCAGCGTAGATCGATCGATGGGAAATGATACGTCAACGTCATGCGCGTGCTTTTGCCTCTTTCACGCTTGCGAAGTATAAACATTGATTTCAAAGTAGCTTTTTTTTATTCTTTTTTTTCGTTCCGATTAAAGATGGAGAATTCATTTATTTGCAAACGAGTGGACGGTTCGTTAATCAGGGATCGTTTCAGAGTCGGGGAGCTCTTTATGGAATATTTATCACGCGTTTGTTTATTCCGTCCAGTAATAAATGTAAAATGCGGGTCTCGTGGTAAACGTATGTCGGACCGCCGTAATATATGTATACGAAATCATTAATCAGTCTGTTCGCCGGCTAATGTAAACGCGATGACATCAACCTTGTAACATCGATGTACTCGTCGGGCAGACTCGATTTGCATCTACACGGCTAGATAATATCTGATGGAAACTCGAGCTCTCTTTCTCTCTCTCTCTCTCTCTCTCTCTCTCTCTCTCTCAAACCCCTTGGCATGCATTAATACGAGACGCTTATTATTTTTCTCGTAAAGAGTCTGTAAGTATTATAATTTCCAAGCATGTGCTTTATCGCTACGAACGCGATTAACTTAACCGCAGTCTGTCTGTCTGTCTGTCTGTCTTCCGATAGCGCTACCGCAAGAGATTGCTCTGTTACTCAACTTGGAAAGAATCGCGGGAATTAATATCAGATCCGCGTAATTTCCGGCTTAATTTCCTGACGCTTGTAATTCCAATCTATTTGACCACGCCCAGATATAATTGCGCGGAGAAAATGGACTATCGCTCTTTGTAAATCCTTCGCGTAAACGTCCTGGCTTGAGGATTCCAGCTGCTTAATCGACGTAACGAGAATAAAATTGAAAAAAGAACGAATATTTTTCATGAAAGTCTCTGGTGGAAATCGAAGTCTCTATAGTTCATTCGATATCGTTAAATCAAATTGTTGGAATATTATCGGGAGGATGAAAAGGAATTTTCTAAAAAAATCTTAAAATTGCTCCATTTTTTAATTTTTCATCTTAAAATCACATGTCAGAATAAAATTTTTCTTTAAATAAAAAAATGACATACAGAGTGTCCCAGATTTAACGAGTCAGCCGTTAACGGTAGATTCCTGGGATCATTTGAAAACAAAAATCTTAATACCAAAATGTTGAGGAAGATGTAGTTTCGGCGCTACAAAAGATTAAAGATTACCAATCGGTTACGTTTTCCTGTGCTCAGGGACACCGCAGCAAGAGATTCACATACAGAGTGATAATCGATATCAATAGAGGGCTAGATATAAAATAAAAAGTAGGATTCTACAATGAGCGCGATTGTGTTTTCGATGCGATAGTAGTCAGTAGTTTAAACATTTTTATGAAGTCTTCCATAACATTTTGGTATTAGAATTTTCGTCTCCAAATGATCTCAGGAATTTGCTATTAACGCATCGACGACACAATCGCGCTCACTGTAAAAAATCCTATTTTTTATTTTATATTAACCTTCTATCGATATCAATATTATCTGTATGCGGATTTCTTGATGCGCTATCCCTGAGCACACGAGAACGTAGCGCGCTGATTGGTAATCTTTAATCTCTTGTAGTGCCGACACTACGTCTTCCTGAACATTTTGGTATTCAGATTTTCGTTTCCAAATGATCTCAGGAATCTACCATTAACGGCTGACTCGTTAAGTCTGGGACACCCTGTATATAGCGTCAAATATACAACAACTACTATCAGAATCGCATTGCGCGGTTATAAATTTGAGTCGCCCGGTATAAGGAGCGTGCTTTATTCGAGGAGAGACGCTTCGATATTTTTCTACCTTACTATTACGCTAATTGATCGACGATTTTGCGCACCGTATACGTGTGCTCGATGCATGTTTTTTTTCGATAATGCGTTCGAGAACGCCAGCATATGAGAAAGCAGAGCGAGCGAGGGAAAAAGGGGACGAATGAGAAAAAGAGAAAGAAAAATAGACCGGTCTGCGCTCTCGCGTGAGTTATAATCCCCGAGCAGCATCTTCTGCTTCGAGAGAAATTAAAGTGGAATTACAAGTCAATCGGGCGCGTTTAATGACGCGCTTTAACGAGCGCTAAAAGGGGGCCTCGTATCGACCGAGCGGAATCGAACGTAACCCGGGGTTAATATCCGTGGAGGAATTTTATTTCATACCCTTATCGGGCGCTGCGAGTCTCAGGCCGCATGTTAATTGCACGCTAATATCGTTCTACGAGATCACGACGACACTGTGGAATAGTGAAAAGTGTAATATTGCTCGAAAGAGAGTCTCATATCATGACATAAAGTTTGATTTGGAGAAATTAAAATTATGAAAATTGTCAGGAATTTTTATCTCGCACTTTTTATGATGGAGAGAATCAACCGCTGTTGCCGAAGCTTACAAGATACGAATTTTTGCCCGAATGATGACTCGACCTTTCGGCTACGTCGTCATGTTATAGTGGATAATAATATCGTCCGCGAAAAAAAATCTCCTCGTGACTTTCGCAATCTTTCTGGCCGATAACTATATCAACATTCGGCCAAAACGGTGCAATCGTGACTATCCATTTTCACGATACTATCCTCTGTTTTTGTATAATGATGTTTACATGCTGACTGCATTTTAATCGACATTTTGGCAATAATAATTATTTTTATTACGATAATTGCCACAGATGACCTCAAGATCAGCAATCAAGCTTTCTTTGCATTAAATTCTTTTACTTTTCATTATTTACATCGCTTTCATTGGCATATGCACAATCTTATTGCGTGTAAAAATATTATATCTAAAAAATGTTATATCTAAAAAATATTATATATAAAAAACGTTATATCTAAAAAATATATTTTGTTAGTATAATTTTTTTACGGTGATTGCCACAGATGACAATCCTCAAGATTAACAATCAAGCTTTCTTTGGATTAAATTTTACTTTTCATTACTTCTATCGCTTTCATTGGCATATGCACAATCTTATTACGTGTAAAAATGTTATATCTAAAAAAATATATTTTGTCAGTATAATTTTTTTTATAATGATTGTTACAGATGACGACCTCAAGAGATTAGTAATTAAGCTTCCTTTACATTAAATTCTTTTACTTTTCATTATTTCCATCGCTTTCATTGACATATGCACAATCTTATTGTGTGTAAAAATGTTATATCTAAAAAAATATATCTTGTTAGTATAATTTTTTTTACGGTGATTGCCACAGATGACAAGCTCAAGATTAACAATCAAGCTTTTTTGCATTAAATTCTTTTACTTTTCATTATTTCCATCGCTTTCATTGGCATATGCACAATCTTACTGCGTATAAAAATGTTATATCTAAAAAAATATATTTTGTTAGTATAATTTTTTTTTACGGTGATTGCCACAGATGACAAGCTCAAAATTAACAATCAAGCTTTTTTGCATTAAATTCTTTTACTTTTCATTACTTCTATCGCTTTCATTGGCATATGCACAATCTTATTGCACGTAAAAATGTTATATTTAAAAAAATATAGCTTGTTAGTATAATTTTTTTTTACGGTGATTGCCACAGATGACCTCAAGATTAACAATCAAGCTTTCTTTGGATTAAATTCTTTTACTTTTCATTACTTCCATCGCTTTCATTGGCATATGCACAATCTTATTGCACGTAAAAATGTTATATCTAAAAAAATATATCTTGTTAGTATAATAAATATATATTATAAGTTTTATTTATAATTGACACTATATACACATGATTCTTTGTATAATACAATACATTTTTGGGCGAGACACAATCTTGTCTCTTGATACAAAATACACTGATTCACCATCGCATCAATCCCTTAGACGTTAATCGGATAATTTTCGACATACTAATGTTATATGAAATGTATCATTGTTTTATTATTAATAAATGTACACAAAAATATAAGAAAAAAATCTGTCTCCCTTCATCGGAAATAATGACACATCAGAAATGGATCGGAAATGATTATGGATTCATGTTGCACATTATTCGAGATATCGCGACAAAATCTCGCGATACGCGACGATAATACAATGATTACAGAAATTTGTGTACGCAACACACGCTCACATTCGTCACTCAAATATATATTTATATATATTTTATATACACAATCAAATATATATATATAACATTTAAATCTCTGCATTAACCTCCGACCGTCGAGCGAGGTCTTGATTATTATTTATTTATCTGTCACGCGTATCAAACTCGTTCGCAATTTAAAGATAAATCACATCGCAGCACACGTGCGTTGACGATGTATAAAATCATCGGGTAGAAAAATATGTCGATTACAACGATTGGTCGAGGGTTACGAGAAGCAGCTCGATAATGCTCTATAAATATATCGATCTCGAATCACGGAGATCGAAATCGACATCGAACGAATAAACATTCCTTGCAAAAATATCAGTTATAAACTACGAATCAACGAATTCCTCTCATTCGTTCGTAGACATGCTTTCGTTTAATGTTACATTTTATGTTATTTATACGAAATTGTAGAGATTCGCGAGAGGGATTTTACGATCTTATCGCGATGATAAATGTATAAATTGACTGAAAATCACGTGGGTTTCAATCTCCGTCAAACGATACACAACTTTAACACTCGCTTCGCGTTTTAGAGAGACACACGTTGCCTCGCTCGCCAATTTTTCGCAATGTTTTCGATAGTGTTTGACACCACGCCTAAGTTGAGCAAGTTTGCGAGCTACTCTGCGCATTGTCTACGGCGTAGCTCGGGTCGAAATAATCGGTATAAGCCAAAAAGTTGGACGTTATAACGGGTTAAAGTGCACCGTACAAAGCTAACAAGTTACAAGAGTTTCGACAGTTCAGGAAAGTATTAATTGGAATCGGCGCTGCCTCGTTACAAGAGGGTCGGAATTGCGTTACATGTAATTGTCGCGCAAAGAGACCTCGTGCATTAAACAATTGTAGCGAAAATGGAAAGAATAATAGAACGCAATATTTTTCCCAACTCACATCGTTGGATTCATCTAACCGATAATTGAACGAGGACATTTTCAAAAGTAATCAAGCATATTTTTGCAGCATTTCTAGACTCAATGATGGAAAAGTTATCGTAGTCTTCGTGCTACACAGAGAAAAATATCATTCTACTGCCGAGCAAAGCGATTACTCAGTTTATTTTTCTTTTTTTAAGTAATAGTGTTCTTCAACAAAGAATATATTCTTGATAATAATCTTAAAATATACTCATCACAAGTGATGGAAAATTACATTATCATGTACTCAAAAGAAGAATTTATTCTCTCTTCAAGAATATTGTAAAGTTATATCAAAGAAAAATCAAACTTACGTCAACTCTTGTAATAAGCAAACCAAATTTTTGTTTTAATTTATACTCTTGACTAAAATACTGCACTTACTAAAATTCAGAATATATTCAATTAAATTTAATGCTTGAACTTATGATATATCTGCGGATATACAAACTTAAAATAAATAATATTTACTTGAATACAGTATACATTTTTCTCTGTGTATTAATCGTGATATACGATAATAAAAATCATTTTATATTAATTATATTATAAAATAAAATATTATATAAAATATAAAATAAAATATTTTATTTCTTTGTTTTTAATACACACAGAAAAATATCATTCTACTGCCAAGAAAAGAGATTACTCAGTTTATTTTTCTTTTTTTAAGTTTTCTTCAACAAAGAATATATTCTTGATAATAGTATTAAAATATACTCATCACAAGTGTTGGAAAATCTCATTATCGTGTACTCAGAAGAAGAATTTATTTTCTCTTCAAGAATATTGTAAAATTGTATCAAAGAAAAATCAAACTTACTTTACGTCAACTCTTGTAATAAGCAAACCAAATTTTTGTTTTAATTCATATTCTTGACTAAAATACTGCACTTACTAAAATTCAGAATATATTCAATTAAATTTAATGCTTGAACTTATGATATATCTGCGGATATACAAACTTAAAATAAATAATATTTACTTGAATACAGTATACATTTTTCTCTGTGTATTGATCGTGATATACGATAATAAAAATCATTTTATATTAATTATATTATAAAATAAAATATAAAATAAAATATTTTATTTCTTTGTTTTTAATACACACAGAAAAATATCATTCTACTGCCAAGAAAAGCGATTACTCAGTTTATTTTTCTTTTTTTAATAGTTTTCTTCAACAAAGAATATATTCTCTTGATAATAGTCTTAAAATATACTCACCACAAGTGTTGGAAAATCTCATTATCATGTACTCAAAAGAAGAATTTATTTTCTCTTCGAGAATATTGTAAAGTTGTATCAAAGAAAAATCAAATTTACTTTACATCAACTCTTGTAATAAGCAAACCAAATTTTTGTTTTAATTTAATATTCTTGACTAAAATACTGCACTTATTAAAATTCAGAATATATTCAATTAAATTATATAAAAAAATTATATAAAAAATTCAATTAAATTAAATATATTCATTAAATATAATGTTTGTGATGAACTTGTGATATATCTGTGGATATACAAACTTTCGATATACTTAAAATAAATAATATTTACTTGAATACAGTATACATTTTTCTCTGTGTACCTAGTTAGTTATAAATAATTATTCTCTTTTGGCTACAACTAAAATAAAAAATTAGAAAAATCTGTTTTTCTTCTCGATACAACTAAAATAATCTCTCTCGATGATTTGATCAACGATCTACTTTCCGCGACAATTTTCAAAAGTGTCCGGGAGGATCATCGGAATTTCTCATTCCTGACCATGTTTGACCATTCAAGTCGCCGGCAGCTGGTATCGCCATGTCCGGAGAGAGGCACAGAACGTATTTAAATTGAACTCGCGTATGTGACCTTGAATCGATACCTTTCAAGTTATTTTCACGTTGCCCGATGTCGTCGAGACCAGTGGGCCTCCGCATCGTTGGCACATCTTTCTTTCTCTCTCTGTCCTGCAGCTAAGCATGCACCTTGGTAGACCGATCAATAACGTATCTCTCGTGCCTACGTCTTGCGGCCGCGATGCAGTACGGTCGGATGTATTTTAATGGCGAAATTATTCCCCCAGCGCACGAATATTAAACGAGAAAATTTCCCGTTCGCTCCCTCGTTCCCATGTTTGTCATCAGTTATAAGGACAATTTAATGACGAATAATTAAACACACAAACCGCTTGAGATTCCGAATCGGCAAAGGCTTGAGAAGTCGCGCAACCTACGAGAGATTATTCCCTACCGCGAGGGTCGTATACGTTGAATTATGACATTGACGTCACGGGTAGAATTCGAGGCGGGATCTCTGGCTGCAGAGAAAATATATTTTTCTCCCTTTCTTTTTTTCCCCCGACAAAATAAATACTGTTCGTCGACGTCCCCTTTCGCGACCGGGAATTTTCGCCCGGGTGGTCCACCCGGTCCCGCGCATTCGACGCAATCTGATCGATGCGCCAGCGGCGCATTAACGCCGTTATGCAACTTACTGCACCAACGAGGTTGCGCCAATGAGAGAGATGCCAAGGTCGATGCACCAACGAACTCGCGCAGCATCGACGTGGCAGCGAGAAGGGAACACGGCTTACACAGAAAAAAAAGGACATTTTTGTTTTAAAAATATATTTACTTTTAACATGGAAATCTTGAAATGAGATTATATCGCGTTAATTAAAGAAAAATATAATTGCCGGAATAATTGCTTACTTGAATGAAGCTATTCTATATAGTTCAATCGAGAAAAATATGTTTTTATGATTTAAGATTTAATTTTCTCGAATGGAAAAGAAACAATGTTAGATAGAAAATAACATTTTTAAATCAAAGATTATAATTTTCTTAAAGTAGAATTAAATAATTATTATTCTTGAGGTGACAATTACAATATTATAAGACGATAATATTGTTGAAATTTAAAATTATTAAATTCTTTTAAGAAGATTATAAATTGTTGCGTATATACGAAACAATGAACGCGTTAGTTTAATTATATAAGTTTTAACACTTACTTTTTTTCTATGTACAAGCACACGGAAAAAAGGACATTCTTGTTTTGAAAATATATTTACTTTTAACATGGAAATCTTGAAATGAGGTTATATCGCGTTAATTAAAGAAAAATATAATTGCCGGAATAATTGCTTACTTGAATGAAGCTATTCTATATAGTTCAATCGAGAAAAATATGTTCTTATGCTTAAGATTTAATTTTCTCGAATGAAAAAGAAACAATGTTAGATAGAAAATAACATTTTTAAATCAAAGATTATAATTTTCTTAAAGTAGAATTAAATAATTATTATTCTTGAGGTGACAATTACAATATTATAAGACGATAATATTGTTGAAATTTAAAATTATTAAATTCTTTTAAGAAGATTATAAATTGTTGCGTATATACGAAACAATGAACGCATTAGTTTAACTATATAAGTTTTAACACTTACTTTTTTTCTATGTATAAGCTCACGGAAAAAAGAACATTCTTGTTTTGAAAATATATTTACTTTTAACATGGAAATCTTGAAATGAGATTATATCGCGTTAATTAAAGAAAAATATAATTGCCGGAATAATTGCTTACTTGAATGAAGCTATTCTATATAGTTCAATCGAGAAAAATATGTTGTTATGATTTAAGATTTACTTTTCTCGAATGGAAAAGAAACAATGTTAAAGAGAAAATAACATTTTTAAATCAAAGATTATAATTTTCTTAAAGTAGAATTAAATAATTATTAAATAATTAAATAATTAAATAATTATTAAATAATTAAATAATTATTCTTGACAATTACAATATTAAAATTAGACGATAATATTGTTGAAATTTAAAATTATTAATTATAAATTATTTTAAGAAGATTATAAATTGTTGCGTATATACGAAATAATGAACGCGTTAGTTTACGTATATAAGTTTTGATTTGCCCTTTATTTTTTTCTGTGTAATGTCGCCGGTTCAGGGATAGATGCCTCTTGAGGGAATTTGTCCTTATGATGTAACCGGCGCAATCCATTCGCAATTTTACTGTCGCAGGAAATACTAGTATTTTCGCATTTCGTTCTACTATAGAAATAAATATATTATACAAATCGATGCGCGTAAATTCAATCCGTAAATTCAATATTTACATATTGACGCGATATTCGATATTTAACCGCTTGAGAGCGAATGTCTCGTCGAACATGATTCACGAACTTTACATTAATTAAAAAAGTATTTCACGTGTATTTGAAGTTTTACTAAAATAGTTTTTTTGATAATAATTCTTAAATAAAAGATTCATTGGATCAGGTTTTTACACAAGTGCAAAAGTGTTAAGGGGTTATGCCTACTTGAGATTGGGAAAATTACGTAATTTTCAAGAATTCTTTTTGCCGTTTTAATAAGTATTTATTGAAATTTACAAAACACTCTCAAAAAGTACATATTTTGAGGTACAAATCGAAATGACGTACAAATTTTTTTATGAAAAAATATTTAAAAATTAAGGAAATATGGCTCTTCTCCTAGAACGTCCGTTTTTTTACATCTTGCGGTGATTAAATTTCTTAAAAACTATTACACCGATCGAACTCAAATTTTACGTACTTATTTGTTATTACAATAAGCAGGGCCTGGACGAAGAATTTTTTATTTCGGTTAAAATTTTTTTATTTATTGCAAGAAAACCAAAATCAGTTCACCTCGAAAAAATGACTTTTTCGTAAAATTGTTGTCATTTTTGTAAAAATCTAAATTTTACCAAACCCTTCGTTCGGGTCCTGCTTATTGTAATAACAAATAAGCACGTAAAATTTGAGTTCGGTTCTTTCATTTTTTAATATTTTTTCATCAAAAAATTGTACTTTTTGATAGCGTTTTGTAAATTTCAATAAACACTTATTAAAACGGCAAAAAAAATTCTTGAAAAATCACATAATTTTCCGATCCCAAGGCCTAACCCCTTAACAAAAATCTCAAATGATATCAAACTTAATTACAAATGTCCTACAACAGAGGTCATAAAAACGCATAGTCTTTGCCCATCTTCACCTATAGAAGAAAAATTTTTCAACGCCCTTGAAATCTCGCTAATTGTTACGTCAGACATTCTTCTTCTTCTTTCTTTTACGAATTCGTGCTTGCAAATTCGCCTTGGTAACGACACTCTTAAAATGCGGACAAGTTTCCCCCCCTCTCTTGCGGCGAGCTTTAACGGTATCGTCGATAGAATGCGATATTCACCGTCGTTTCTTCGCGTGCTTCGAAATGAAGGAGTCCCTAGAAGGATTTTCACGGCTCTTACCGAGTGTTATGGGCGTGAAATCTGTCCGTGTCGGCTTACGTGCTTTCCCTACGTCGCGGGAGTACGTTCCCGACGATGAGGACGAGGACGAGGACGACGGCAGGATCGACCAAGTCGCGCCTCTGAAGAGGGGAACCGAAGGGGGAGAGAAGGTGGCGCACTTCCAAGCTTCTGGCGGGTCTCAGTTCGAGGCGGAGGGCGTCTTGGGTGGCTGGAAGGGGTTCCATTTCAGACACTCCGGATCGATCTCTTTGTAGACGGGACCCCGTCTCTTCACCCTGTCCTTGTAGTCGTCGATCACGTCCTGAAATTATTTCAACGGTCCTTTTATCGCGGCAAACCGCTCCGGGCGACGAGACGGCTTCGGTGGAATCGACGGGGCATGGTTGTAATATCGACGGTGAGGGGTGGAACACGGTTCGAATTAGTCGAATGATAATTAGCCACATCCGAAATACTGCTCGCTCGAAACAATCGCGGAATCCGATCATCCCTCGTTGCGTTATAATCACGTTATAATCGGATAATAGTGGCAAAGCCCCCATTGTCTATGCGCGAGATTTTTTTTTCTTTTCCCTAAGAAGGTTTTCACCCCAAAACTCATCATTTAGACATGATAACACGTGGGATTTTATACTACTATTCTGCTTAATTAAACGTTTCATGTTGGATGAAAATGTAATTTACAAGTTATTTGAATAATTCTAACAATTTTTTGTATATTGCATCTATACCTTGTGGTTTTTTTGCCTAAATTATATTAATTATATTTTATTTAGATTTTATCTTTGAGACCACTGTATCAATTCATTAATTTTTCCTTTTTATTCGAAATGTATTTGTTGGGAAAATAAAGTTCTAGCGTTAAAATTATACCAATTGATGCATGATTATGTATGTCTGTAATAACATTAAAATATATTCTGTATAATATTTCAATTTGCTTTATATTATTGTTACATCTACTTTTGCCGTGTATGATAAATGTAATGTAAATTTGCTAGATTTATCGAATGACGTTTTGAGGCGATTCTCGACACTGTTATGCTTAAGTATCGCGAGTTGTGATAAATCCGACATGGTGACAAGCACGCTCGCGAGAGAAGAATAGACGCTACGCTCTCGTGAAACGAAGGGGAGCTTTGCACATATATATATGCATGACAGGTTACAATAACAAAAGAGTGCCTACCTGTTTCTTGAGAATGATATGCTTGCCCTTCCAGTACTTCATCATACCGAGGGCCTGCAAAGTGCTGACAATATCGTACGAGTCGATGGCCATTTCCTTGCTGATATCTGTGAAAGAAGAATAATCGAGCTTGTCTCTCGTACTAGTCGATAACGGTCTTTTTCCGCGATTCTCGTTGGAATTGAGAATTATTATTGATGGAAAAGCTTCGATAATATCCAATCTTGTAGTAGAAATTTGTTCCTTAGTAAGACTAATAAAGTTACGAGATTAATGGGAAAACACACGATTAATAAAAGATAGGAAATTTCTTTCCGATTGATATTTTTTCGCGTGTGAAGCAATAAAAATATATACACAGAAAAAAATAAGTGTCAAATCAAAACTTATATACTTGAATTAACGCGTTTATTGTTTCGTATATACACAACAATTTATAATCTTCTTAGAAGAATTTAATAATTTTAAATTTCAACATTAATTTAATAATTTTAAATTTCAACATTATCGTCTTATTTTAATATTGTAATTGTCATCTCAAGAATATATAATTATTTAATTCTACTTTAAGAAAATTATAATCTTTGATTTAAAAATGTTATTTTCTGTCTATTGTTTATTTTCTATTCAAGAAAATTAAATCTTAAATCATAAGAATGTATTTTTCTCGACTGAACTATATAAAATGGCTTCATTCAAGTAAGCAATTATTCAAGCAATTATATTTTTTTTAAATTAACGTGATATAATCTCATTTCAAGATTTCCATGTTAAAACTAAATATATTTTCAAAACAAGAATGTCCTTTTTTCCCGTAAGCTTATACACACAAAAAAATGTGTCAAATCAAAACTTATATACTTAAACTAACGCGTTCATTGTTTCGTATATACGCGACAATTTATAATCTTCTTAGAAGAATTTAATAATTTTAAATTTCAACAATATTATCGTCTTATTTTAATATTGTAATTGTCATCTCAAGAATATGTAATTATTTAATTCTACTTTAAGAAAATTATAATCTTTGATTTAAAAATGTTATTTTCTATCTAATATTGTTTATTTTCTATTCAAGAAAATTAAATCTTAAATCATAAGAATATATTTTTCTCGATTGAACTATATAAAATGGCTTCATTCGAGTAAGCAATTATATTTTTCTTTAATTAACGCGATACAATCTCATTTCCAGATTTCCATGTTAAAAGTAAATATATTTTGAAAACAAGAATGTGCTTTTTTTCTGTGTATCGTCAAAATAAAAAATTCTATCTCTTCTTTTAGTAGCCTCTTTAATTAGCTCCGCAAACCCAGTTGGAATTTATAAAAAAATTTATTCTTGATATTTGTCCCATCCCGAGATTCGTTTAATATTGAATCCATTTAACTCGATTTCGATAGAAATGATAATAAATTTAAATAAAGGTCTTTCTGCAGTTGCGAAAATGCGAAAATGATGAATCATATATAATCTGCTGCGGTTCTCGACAGGGAGTAGGGTTTATCCTGCCCTCGTGGATACAATTATTCAACCGCTAAAACCAGTTACGCTGGGAAAACTTGACCATCAGATCAATAACAATACGATGTAAATCCCCCGCCGATGATTCCCTTGTCTCTCCGGAGACACAAAATAGAGTCTACAACATCGATCGAGAGTAAATTACTATGTACGTATAAATATCTCGTGTGCATAAATTCCATCGACAAGATGTAAATCCTGATTGGGGCAGCAAAAAATCGCGAAAATCGGGGAAACAATCCTTCATCGATCCGACATTATTAATATAGCTTTAAGGATCTTTTTCGCAGGGAATTATGCAACGAATGTCAAGTTTTTCCCCGAGAAAAAATTATACGGAACCATTTCGAAATCAAGCGTTGCATTAGCGTTCAAAGAGGCAGGTCTGCGAGTCTGTCGCACTTTCATTTCGCGGATGAATATTTAAGTATCGGGAAGTGCCAAAAGTCCGTCGTTTCGACGGATTGACGGCAGAGCTCAAAGAGTAAAACTTAACCACCTACCTTTGACGGAGATTTCCTTGCCGCCGAAATTGCAGAGGTACTGCAGCAGGACGTCCTTCCAGTAGCTGCGGTACGAGATCAGACCGAGATCCGATAACGGCTTCTCCGGCGAGCCGATCTTCTTCTCGACCCTCGTCAGCAAGTAACCTGCGCAGGCAGACAGGATAATTCAATTTTTATTTGTACCTGCAGAGAATGCGGAATCTTCGATCTTGCGCGAGTGCGGTAAAATTTTATTCAATAAATTAAAATTTATATTAATAAATTTAGAAATAATTAATATAATAAAATAATATAAAAATAATAAAATAATAATAATATAATAATATAATAATAATAAATAATAATATAATAAAATAAAAAATAATAATAAATAATAATATAATAAAATAATAAAATAATAAAATAATATAAAAATCGCGCCTCGGTTAATCATTTCCGCGGAAAGAGACGGAGGAGCGACGAGAAATCTTTCCAACTGTCTGCAAAGGAAAATGTATCTCGCCGATTTGCCATGATTCGGGCTACAAAAAATATGTCAATGACAATATTAATCTTCGAATTCAACCGATCAAAGCCGGAAAGATCTCTGCGAGCTCTCTAGGCTGAACATGTGCGTATAATCGGGCAACGAAATCCTATTATACACTTTAATTCGAGCGCGGACAAGTGGCTGACCGGATCCGACAGAGGAACGGACCTGTCCGCTCCCGGTTGAACGTCCGTTCCGCCTCGTTTGCCCGAAATATTCTACGACGAGGCATCAAAGAAAAATATATGGACAGACGAGGGAGAGGAGAACAAGTGGGCAAGGGGGGGGGGGAGAGGGCCCAAGGGGGGAAGGAAGGGATACCCTGAGGCGTTTCGTGCCGCGTCTGCCTGGTGAATCGGCGAAATCGTCCGTTGCGCGCATCCGTCTACGTCAATGGAATTATCCGATGGACCGGTTAAAAACCCGTTTTCAAAGATGGGGGAGAGGGACGACTTAAATGCCAGATCCAGATCTACCGCAACTCGGAGAGCGAATGGGAGAGATCAATAACGCCGGCCGCGTGCGTCCAACTGCAATCGATAAGCGCCCTAATCAGCGAGCGACGCAGGTGAAATCCAACTCTCTAAAAGTGAATCGAATGTATTATCACTGAAAAAACAGTAAATAGTCATTGATGACAGCAGTTATAAATACAGCACTGTAAATCAGTGATATTTTATTGAAAGAATCAGTTAATAATTTTGACTGTTTCAATCAGTAATATTTCTCAATATCAGTCGTATTTCTTTCGTTATTGTCAGTAATATTAAACTACAATTCATCTCTTTATCTATTTTATGTAAAATTTAAAATTTTATTTATATTTATTGAATATTTATTATATTAAAAATTTTATTTATATTGCATGCATATTGAACTTGTTAATTTAAATAGATAACGAACGAATGATTTTCATCAAGTCGCCAGACATTTATTTGTCCGACTTATAAAGCTCGATTTAATATCTGAAGCCTCTCTATTGAGATTGTATCAGAAATTAAATCGAAATAATACTTCTAATTTTAAATGTCGCTCTTTGCAAACTTTAAATAATTCTTATGACTAAAATTAAATACGAGATAGCGATCGTAGCGGTAAACGAACAAACTAGCGATTACTGGTTTTACAGTGAAATTTACTGGCTTTACAGTGAATTTTATTTTAACTGACCATAATCTGTGAGATATAAGATAAAATAACAAAAAAATAAGCGTTTCCACTGAAGATCAGTAAAATACTCACTGATTCTCAGTGAAATCTTATTTTACTGTTTAAATTAGTGATATTTTCACTGATTCACTTTTAGAGAGAAGAGCGAAACGTGCTTTAATTCGGATCTTGATTATTAAAAAAGCTTCAAAGGTTCTCGAGTTCAAATGTGTAACGGGGCGAGAATGCGAGACCGGCGATTCTCATCATATATACGACAATGCGACGCGAATCTGGAAATTATCCACCTCCTACCATGACGGGAGATCCTCGGTAAAGTGACACAAATCACCGAGAAACAAGAGATTGGGATTGCACAAGATATCAAGAGTAAGTCTTAATATTATCTTGCCTCGTCTCCAATTTCGAGACTGGATTTTTAATTAACTATGAATTTAATATCAAGACTAAGATTGTGATATTGTCAAAATTAATAATTTTTAAATGATTAATTTAGAAAATTATTGATTTTTAAAAAAGTTGAAATATATGCATATAATATTTGTTAGGGAAAAAAATCGCCGTATTATATATGAGCTTAACCAAAATTTTATTTCATAAAGGAAAAGTTATTAAGTTTATTTAATAAATAAAAATTTATATTAAAGAAATAATTAATATAATAAACAAAATGATATAAAATTTTAATTATTTAGCTACACAAAACTTTGCGTATAATACATGTACGCAGTTTTCTGATTGCATGTGTATGAGCTATGCCTGCATTTTAGCATTATTATATGCAATTGTCTTTTTATAAAGAAAATAAATAACATAAACAATAATTATCTTAAATTATATTATAAAGATTATGTGAAATATAATTTTGAATAATTAATTCATCTCAAATTAGATATAAAAATGATTAAAAATTATTTAAAATCAAAACAAAACTTTTGCTACAAAGATTCATTCGAGATCAAGACAAGATGTAAGTTTTCGAACATTTTCAATGCAATACTTTTACGAATATTATCCGTCTTGTGCAATCTTAGACTGATCTGCACTCGAGGTCAATCTTCGAATACAAAAGTACAAGTCAAAATCGTGACAGATAGCGCCGATAGGATGGGATTTAATGGATCCGCGTTCGAGTTTGCACAGATTTCGCGAGTGCTTCTCGTTGGCCGAGTAAAACTGCACCTTGTATTATGTATAACCGATTATGCTACGGATTCGCGGGGATATATTAGCGAATGTCGTCCCGTCGCATACCCGAAAATTACGTCGGAGAGACCCGCTGGCAAGTTCAAAAGCTCCTTCATTAGCAAAGTGATCTCTCTCCCTGCTGTCTTTCGCCAACGAAATCTCGCCGTCCGAAAGACGTTTATTTAAAGTTCTCAATGCGCCGTTTTCGCGCGGCTAATGTATCAAAGAGCACGAGCTAATTAAGTGTTAAGAGATTAGTACCGACAGTATCAGGCGCATCACGAGAACGTTTTTGGTCCATTGAATTTATTGTTCTATGAAGCCTTTATAATCTTGGATCATACTCTATTCATAATCGTTTTTCAATATTCAGAAATAAAAAATTAATTAATTATTTAAAAATATTAATATTATTTTAAAAATTAATAACTTTCTTGTAATTAGAAAGAATGGGAAAAATTTTGGAAAGAGTAAAAAAATATTTGTAGCATTAATATTTTTTTTAGAAAAATTATTAATATATGATGTTTAATCGTGAGATCAGCGTTTCAATCTTAATTAAATCAGTTCCGAAAAAGGAGAGCCTATATAATATTATTGTTAATAAGAAAGTAAAATTTTATCTTGCATTTCAGAGTTTCTTCCATTTAAAGCCTTTATATTTTCGGATCATATTAAAGAATAGAAAAAATTTTGGAGACTAAAAAAATATTTGTAGCATTAATATTTTTAAAAAAAGTTATTAATTAATATGTAACCTTTAATCGTGAAGCCAGCGTTTCAATCTTAATTTAGTCGATTCTGAAAAAGGAGAGTCTATAATATTATTATTAACAAGAAAATAAAATTTTATTTTACATGCCAGTGTTTCTTTCATTTGAAGTCTTTATAATCCCGGGTCATATTCTCTATTTATAATCGTTTTTCACTATTCAGAAATAAAAATTAATTTTCTTGTAATTAGAAAAAATAAAAAAAATTTTGGAAAGGTAAAAAAAAATATTTGTAGCATTAATATTTTATAGAAAAATTATCAATACGTGACGTTTAATCGTGAGATCAGCGTTTCAACCTCAATTAAATCGGTTTCGAAAAAGAAGAGAGAGAGCCTATAATATTATTATTAACAAGAAAATAAAATTTTATTTTACATTCCAGTGTTTCTTTCATTTGAAGTCTACAATCCCGGGTCATATTCTCTATTTATAATCGTTTTTCACTATTCAGAAATAAAAATTAATTTTCTTGTAATTAAAAAGAATAGAAAAAATTTTGGAAAGGTAAAAAAAATATTTGTAGCATTAATATTTTTTAGAAAAATTATCAATACGTGACGTTTAATCGTGAGGTCAGCGTTTCAACCTCAATTAAATCGGTTCTGAAAAAGGAGAGAGAGACCCTATAATATTATTATTAACAAGAAAATAAAATTTTATCTTGCACTTTAGTGTTATTTTCATTTAGTACCGAACAACGAAAAATATATACCGTATAATCTTTATACGGAGAATTGCCAGGGAGCCTTAATTCCCGACCCCAAATAATTTCCAAAACTCTTGTATGCATTTATTATGCATCCATTACGCGTCCGATCTCGTAGAGATCTCGCATTCGACGTTTCCCGTGCAAACTCGTTTTCCGCAAAAGGCAAGAGAGCCTCGCCCTTTTCATCCCCGTCGCGAACAAGGACGGCGAGCGAGGAGACGTGTCCTCGAATATACCCGTACCGGGACACCGGGATCCTGCGTCCCGTTCCAGGGTGTTCCCGGCCGGCGAAGGGTTCAACGACCACATGCCGCCCCTCTCTCTCTCTCTCTCTCTCTCTCTCTCTCCCTCTCTCTCTCTGTCTCTCTTCTGTTTCATGCCGCATCTCCTTCACTTTCGCGGACCGTGTATCTCCGCTGGCAGAGAGGACACTTCTATCCTGTTTCCCTCCCCCTCTTCCCTTCTACAGACTACCATTTCTCGTCGACGCTCCGCGGGTATTCACCGCCTCCCCCGCCACATTTCTCCTTCTCACCACTGATTACTTTGGGAGGGCTGAACGCATTCATTACGCGTCCGTTCAGTTTGCAGACTTTCGGGGAAGGGGTGGGGCGCGGGGGGGGGGAGGAGAGGCGAAAGAGGATCGACGGAGGGGAGGAAATTCGACGGTGGAAATTCGAGAAAGAGGAAAACGGCGACTGTCGCGAAGTGGGAGAAAGGAAGACGGATCGGCGCGACGGAGGAAGGGTACCGCGTCCCGGTCTCGGGGCAGGGTCGGCTCGACGAGGGGGCGCGGGGGCCAATGGGGGATTGCGCGAGCGACGAAATTGGGTACCGCCGCGAACAGTTCGTTGCCTCGTCGGAATCACTGACAAAGAAGATTTACGACTTGTCGGGGATATTTGTCTTCGGCGAGGCTTAATGGAGCAAGTGGCCGGAGCAAAAATCAGGATGCCGCGTAATAACGTTAATAACGTTAACTTAACGGGAAATGTGCGATGATCGGTCGAGTCGACATTTCAACTCTTAGCTAAAGTAGCCCTAGAAAAAAGAAATCGAGCAGAAATTACAACATTATTATTAGCGAGTTCAATTCTAAAAGTATGCTTGCTTATGTTTCCTTCGTCAGAGAAATAATTTTTTTTTTTTCGATTAAACGAATTCTATTAACTTTCTCCACTTCGTCAAATCTACAATCGACGTATTATCTCTATTTACCTCCCCTTTAAAAAAATACTTCCGTCCTCCGAAGATTCACTTTTAACGGGATGAATGGGAGGGAGAGCTGGGTCACGGAAGCCATTCGTTCCGGTTACACAAGACGCATTCGTTCTATCGCAGTTAAGGGGACAAATTCAACTTGTAATTTCTTTCAGCGGCAAAGACGATTTGTCTCCGAGATGTCGCGCGGCAGTCTTGAAAAAACGGAGGAGGAGAAAAAAAAATACGAGCGTTCCCGAAAAGGGGGATTGGAGGGGGGGGGGAGAAAAGCGTCCAGAGAGTCTATCCGTCTGGCGGCGAGACGCGCCGTGTATCCGCCCTTCGCCCTGACGAAGGCGAGAGATGCTGCACGCCGACCCTGCCCAGTCGCGGCAATGTTGCGGCGGTAACCCCTCCGTCCCGAGCCCCCCTCCCCTCCCCGCCGCCCCCCGCGTCTCCTCCCTCCCCGAGCCATCGTAAACTGGACGTAGGGAAAGGGCGTCGGTGACCCTGCCAATCCTACGTAGGGGTAGTGGAGCGAGGTCACGAGAGGTCATACGATTCCCGAGCCCTTCGGGCGCCCTGCGGGGGATGGCGGGGCGGGGCGGCGAGAGAGGGGAGCGCGGGGAGGCGGGCGGGGGAGATGCGGCGGAACAGGGCAGGGCAGGCAGGTACGAGAGCTCGGCGGAGATCAAGGTGCGCGCGGAGAGAGCGCGGTCGCCCAGGAGAGGAGGACAGGAGCGGTCGGGTGCGTGAGACAGGAAGCGCGGGGTGTGCGTTGTAGGCGTGCAAGCCGCACGCGTGTCTGCACGCGGCGTGTACGCGACGTCGACGTCGACGTCGACGTCGGCGGCATCGGCGGCCGTGGGGGGGTCGATCGATGCGGCGAGACGCCGGGCGTCGCACTTTCCGCCGACCACTTCGCTCTTCCAACCTACGCCACGCCATCGCCGCCCGCGATATCGATACCGGCTGAAGGTTCGGCTAAAGAGTTTCGGACGTGGAGAAAATACTGGGATCGCGTCCAATTAATGCCGCTGCCGGTCGATTAATAAATATTCTCGGAGTAAAATATACTGATAAAATATATAGAGTAATAGAGAGTAATAAATGGAAAATGAGGAAAAATAAAGTAAGAATGAGCCTTTCCGCAAAATTCTTCGAGGAAAATTGAGCACTGTGCGATTTTATAATTTTTGCAAAATAATTCACATTTTTGATTCGGCTAAAGAGTTTTAGCGACATGGAGATAAAATTGGGATCGCGCCCAATTAATGCCGCTGCCGATTGATTAATAAATATTCTCGGAATGAAATATATTGATAAAATATATAATATGGAGTAATAAATGGAAAACGAGGAAAAATAAAGTAAGAATAAGCCTTTCCGCAAAATTCTTCGAGAAAAACTTATCCCTGTGCGATTTTATAATTTTTGCAAAATAATTCACATTTTACTACGGAAAGGTAAGTATCATTATGAGTATCATTATAAGTATCATTATGGGGGATCCCTCACTGAATTCTTACACGATTACAGCACCCTCATCTAATCCTCATCCCGTATCTCTCTCTATCACGTTATTTATAAAGACACTGCTTTTTCTACTCTATTGTACCGATATTTCAGGTACATATGGACCGAAATTTTTGGGCACATGCCATGTATTAATTAGACTACTAAACTCAATTTTCAGTTCCACAAGTTTTTATTGCGCCGTCCGCTATTGGGTACGCTATTGTTTCATGCATGAAAGTTACAAAACATTTATACAAGGCTAATGTCTTTATGAGGTGATAGCTTTAGACGCCATGTTAATTTAAGAAGTCGATAAATAAACATATAATTTTATACTTTTTTTTCTTCCTCATATTCTAATTAATTATAATTCTATATAATATCTAATTAATGATAATTCTATATAATCAGCTTCCCCGTGTCCGTTTGCGTCTATAATTTAACCGTAGAAAAGGATTTTTAATTCTACGTGGATAAAAAATGGCACATGCCCAAAAATTACAGTGTCTCGTCGATAAAACAGATAGGTTGTGGGATTCCCCTTAAATTAAATCGACTCCTGAGACTTCCGAGACTCGCGTAGGGGCGCGCGAATTCGTATCGCCGGCCTTGTACAGTCGAAATACAGCCGGCGGCGAAGTCGATGGCACCGACACTGGATGCAGAAGGATGGATGAAGCGAGGGGGAGGAAAACGCGGGGCGGGGGAGCGGGAGAAGCGTCTCGCTCGCGGAAAAGCCGGCGGGACTGTGAAAGCACCCCCCCGGCCGACCGACCGACACACCACGAAGGCGCACAGTACGTCGACCCTCGACCAACCAACCAACCAACCCCCTCGACACACACCACCACCACCATCTCCCCTGTCCGCTTATCACCCTCCCTGCCCCGTCCGCCCCCTCCTACTACTACCTACGGTGTAGTAGCGCCGCGATGCCCGCCCGACGCCGTCGACGCTCGCTCAGCATCAATGAAAATGACGTCACGGCAAAAAGCCCCGCGTTTAATTATCAACGCTACGCTTCGCGCCGTGACGAGGGCGTGCGCGCGCATGTGTATGCGTGCGTGTGTACGATGCGTCGAGGACGGGGAATTGGCACGAGGGGAGGAAGGAGGGGCAGAGGGGGGCAGAGGGGGGAGCGATTTCGCTCGCGAGAAAATCGATCGCGATCTCAGACACGCGAGGATGATACGTACGAGTCAGTCGGCGGGAATAACGCGAACGCCGAGATATTTGCACGGTAAATTTAGGTACGAGATCGTCGAGATCTCGCCCGCTCGTCGGGGGGGCCGGGGGGGGCTGAACGCGCGGCCCTCGCGAGCCGGGTGAGCGAATCCATTTTTTTCTTTTTCTCCCCGAACGATCCGGGAGGCTTCGCGTCGCGTTTGGCGTTAACGCCGAAGCGGGGCTTTTTGTACGGTCTTCCAGAAGGGGTTCAACGGCCAACGACGACCGTATCGTCGGCGGTTGGCCGCAAACGCACGCCGAGACACGAGGCCTTTCCTCCGTCGTCATCGTCTACGTTCACGAAACCGCGAAGGCGGACCGCTCGGGCTCCCCTACTCTCCTAATTCGGTTATCCTTTCGGTTTCGAACGGAAGGATGCCGTCATCGCCGTCCTTACTTTGGACCGAGCCAAGGTTGACCGGGAACCGGCAGGAAATGTTGCACACGCGTCACATCGGTGTCGTATACTCACTGAAATCGATGAGGAGTCGGCCGTAGCCCTGCCTCTGGTAAGGCGGTAGCGTCAGGATGCAGGACACGTTGTAATTTAAGAAGGAGTTCTTCTCCTGAAACAGAAAGAGGAGTCCGGTTATCACACGTCGTTATCATTTGTAGGGCTTAATTACTATTACTGGATGTAATATGGATGTAATATATTGTTAATGGACTGAATCGCTCTTCTCTTTAGCCAAGTGTCTCACAGCTTGTCGATTATCCTTAGGAGGAACAACTACGAAGTCAAATCGCAAGCCGTGCGTGAATTTCGAAATTAGTGAGATTAGATTGCACATATTCCATTTCGCATGCTACGTGCAACTTATATAAATTAAATAACTTATATAAATAATAAGTGAAACTTGTATAAATTAAATATGCGATCGATGGATATTCTGCTCATCGAGCGGACGCATTCCGAGAAATTCTGACGCTGATGCAACGATGAATATATTCTTCTGCTTTTATAATGAAGAAGATAAAAGCGGTTAAGGATGTTATTATGTAGAATAAATTATATAATATACAGGGTGTTTCTTAATAAGTGCGAAAAATTTTAGGAGATTCTTTGTCGAAAATTAAGAGGGGTTTTTTAATATAAACTTTTATATACTCCTACATCTCTTCCTATGGAATTACACTCCTTCAAAAATGGGGATAAAAATTAGATTTTTATTTTTTTCTCAAATTTGGAACAAGTTAAAGAAATGAAATTAGGTGGATATTTTCTACTAGTAAAAAGGTTATTTATTAATATTTTTTTCAACCTCTCGTATTGTTATAAGGGAATGAAACTAGCAACCTCTATTCAATTTTTTATTAAAACTTTTTAATGGGCCAAAATATGATCATCTAAAAATGTGCATTAAAAAGTTTGATTTATTTCGAAACTTTTTTATTTGTTTTAGTTTCTTCATAAAATCAGTAGCTTTCAAGAAAAAAAATCAAATACGTTATCGTGCACCGTACTAAATAGCGTAGATCTCGAATTACGAGAAATTAGATTTTAAAATAAAAATAAAATTAGAGTAAATGTTGGGAAAATTAGGACAAAACAAAATTATAAAAACAACCTAATTTTTACCTACATTTTTGGAGGAGTGTAACTCCTATAAAAACAACTCTTATAACTCTTATAACTCTTGTAACTCTTATAAAAGCAACCTAATTTTTACCTACATTTTTGGAGGAGTTACACTCCTCCAAAAATGTAGGTAAAAATTAGGTTGTTTTTATAATTTTGAGGGGAGAGGAGATTGAGAAAATTGAGAGGAGCTGTAGAAGTATATGTTTATATGAAAAATCTTCCTTAATTTTCGACAAAGAATCATCTAAAATTTTTCGCACTTATTAAGAAACACTCTATACATATATGTATGTATATATCTATGAAGTATGTCTCATTGAGTTTTCCGGAAGAGCGATCTTCGCTATCCATCAGCTCGAAAAATTAATCAGAGATCATCTTGAGCCACTTAGAACGTTTCTCCTAAAGACCGTATCAATTTTTCAGCATCATAACTCGGGGAGTTCGCGGAGATTGTCGTGAAAGAATCATGGGAGAGTCGTGAGAGAAGAAAAACCGCCGCAATTCCGAAAGTCACATTCAAAAATAGAGCAAGCCAGGCTCTAATAAGAGACGAGGTTTTCGTATTTTTAACCGCGACCGCAGTGGGCGGTGCGTGCTCATCGGGCCGAGCTCGAAGATTAGATAAATCCCTTTCCGGAGATTACGCCGGTATCAACTTTAAGCTAATCGTTTATTATGAAAGCGACAGTAAGTCGATTTTTTTTTGAAATCCACTAAATATATTTATATTATATGTCGCGCTTAAACTCTTCGTGTCTAAAGTCTCATTTATCACGTTTGCAAAATAAATGTTTATAAGATGATTATCACCGACTATCTCGTATATACGAGTTTTCTTAACGAAATTAATTATCTTTCAATACTTTTGCACAATTATCATTTTTATTGCGAATTGATATCGGTTCTCTGTTCCTGAAAAAAACTTGCGGTATCAAGAACGAAGAGAAATCGAACGATGTTTCATTTGAGCGTTAATTTCAATTAATGGCCGAGAAGAGATGTATATTACGTTGCGAACACCCAGTATATATATCGTAGACACGAAAAATCAACGTCGGTTAAGCCAATCGGCGCGATGCAGCACCTTTTACGAAGACTCTTTCATAAGAGTCTCGCGTTTGAATTTCGCTGAATATAAACAATTTTTAACGATCAAAGGCAAAAATTACCATGTCCAATGCACGTCGTGACAGCTACCACGACCGTCTAATGGACTAACCGTTCTATTCAGCGAACAAGAAATCAAGAGAGATTAAAATCTCTTCATCTCTTTTTTTTCATCGATGTTCCGTAATAAAGGGACTTTAATCACTCGGGCAGAATGACGACTAATGTTCTGGAAACTATCATTTTTCGTTAAGTACCGCAGGAATTCACGGTACGTTTCAAGATATCTCGACGAGCAAAAGAGAGAGAGAGAGAGAGAGAGAAAAGGAATTCTCTAAAAGTGAATCAGCAAAAATATCACTAATTTAAACAGTAAAATAAGATTTCGCTGAGAATCAATGAGTATTTTACTAATTTTCAGTGGAAACGCTCATTTTTTTGTTATTTTATCTCACTGATTATGGTCAGTTGAGATAAAATTCACTGTAAAGGCAATAAATTTCACTATAAAAACTAATTAAGTAATCATAATTTAATAAATATAAAAAGTAAACCGTAATTTAAAGTTTGCAAAGAGCGACATTTAAAATTAGAAGTATTATTTCGATTTAATTTCTGATACAATCTCAATAGAGAAGCTTCAGATATTAAATCGATCTTTATAAGTCGGACAAATAAATGTCTGGCGACTTGATGAACATTAATTAAAAAATTAAATTTAAACAGTAAAATAAGATTTCACTTAGAATCAATGAGCATTTTACTGATTTTCAGTGGAAACGCTTATTTTTTTGTTATTTTATCTCACTGATTATGGCCAGTTGAGATAAAATTCACTGTAAAGTCAGTGAATTTCACTATAAAACCAGTAATCGTAATTTAATAAACATAAAAAGTAAACCATAATTTAAAATTTGCAAAGAGCGACATTTAAAATTAGAAGTATTATTTCGATTTAATTTCTGATACAATCTCAATAGAGAGGCTTCAGATATTAAATCGATCTTTATAAATCGGACAAATAAATGTCTGGCGACTTGATGAAAATTATTCGTTCGTTATCTATTTAAAATAACAAGTGCAATAACGTTATCTATTTAAAATAACAAGTGCAGTTCAATATGCATGTAATATAAATAAAATAAAATTTTTAATATAATAAATATTTAGTCAATATAAATAAAATTTTTAATTTTACATGAAATAGATAAAGAGATGAATTGTAGTTTAATATTATTAAACAATAACGAAAGAAATTACTGATATTGAGAAATATTACTGATTGAAACAGTCAAAATTATTAATTGATTCTTTCAATAAAATATACTGATTTATAGTATATTTTATAACTGCTGTCATCGATGACTATTTAATGACTTTTTTAGTGATAATACACTGATTCACTTTTAGAGAAGAGATATTACGGAACCGCAGGTATTTTTCGAAAATAGATTCGCGTTCGAGCGTCGTGTTGAACGTGCGGTCTGAAAAATCAAGACTCATCGCGCACCTGGCGCAGCCTTCTCTCTCTCTCTCCCTCCGCGTACGCGGAGATTCGTGCGAAATCGCGAAGGTAACCGTAACGCTCGAGACGAAAGCGGGAAGGTGAGGTGCACTCGTGAAAAGAGAATTAATAGGCCGGTTATTAAAATTTTTCACGCCTCGCGGGCAACGACGTTCCTCGTCTTCCAGCTCTCGGATCTCGTATCTCGCTCGAATCAGTAACGCTTCTTCGCAGCGGAATCCCGTCTCGATGATCGTAATATTCGGACACCCGGTATTTCCGGCCGTGTGGCGGCCGTGCTGTTGCTAACTGCCGAGCCAGCAACGGTCCGAAGGACACGAGCCGCGGTCGTTGTGTGCGGCTCGGCCCACGTGTGCGTATCGGCGTGTTAACTTGGCGAAGTGTACAAGACGAACAAGAGAGGAGAGATAGAAATATACAGGAGACGTAGACGCGGCGAGAGAGAGAGAGAGGAGGAGGTAGGCGGAGACGAAAGAAAGGGGAGGTTTGGGCCCCAAGAGAGCAACCGTCCGAGGAACCCGTCTCTGCCGAAGGGGAAACTAACCGTTAGGAGGACCTAAGGGCAAAATGTGGACACAATTTCTACGCCGGAGTATTCTCTGGACGTTAACGATATTCGGAAAGTATCGATATGCTTCGACAACGGGACAACGTCGGGTCGGAGATTTACTACAAGAGGAGGACCATTTGACGGCCGGTGGAATTAGTGAGACAAATCGTCATGAAAATGAGTCAGCGTGGCAGAGTCTTAAAAGCCGAGGGTCGTCCTCCCGTCATTCTTGCAAAGAGACGTGAAATATACAAGGTGTCCTAAAATGATGGTCCTCGCAAAGTTACATCGAACACTCGATCGTTTTCGTTCCAATTAAGTGAAATTTCGGTCAAGTCCGTTTATAAGAGTCCAAAAGGGAATCATTGGGCTCGATGATTGCGGATGAAAAAATGCCTCGCGAGTGGAAAGCGTAGAGAGGGACGGGAAGAGCGAAAAAAGGAGCGGACAGAGGGGGAAAAGAAGGAGAGAGAAAGAGGGAGAATCTGGGGCCCGCGACGTCCTTGGGCCCGGTAATCTCCACGTTGCTCTCAGGGACGTCTCGTCCCATAGAGGAGGCCACACTTTTCCTTTCTCTTTCTTTCTTTTTCCCCGTCGCGCGATCTCTCTCCCTCCGTCTCGGTCGTCCCCCAACAAAAGGCATAAAGGCGACGAGGCGCCTCGTCAGCTCGCACGAAATCGATCGGGCGGGATTTCGCATTCCTGGGTTCATCTAGGGAGGAATCTCGAGAAATTTCACTTTACTCGCGGACTCGGGCACTTTCTATTTTCGTACTCGACTACGCACGCATCAAGGACTCTCCTGACTCGTGCGTCAATAATCACGATCGTGGGTTGTCCTGGCGTAGGAGGAAAGTGCAGTCCTCTCGCCCGAGAAGGCGAGGTACAGCTTCTTTCGCGGATATATAGTTCGCCGGAATCGATACCGACACTTCTCTCTCTCTCTCTCTCTCTCTTTCCGTCTCTCTTTTCTCTCCATCTTTCGTCCCCCTTCATCTCCGGAACGCGGCAAGGTGGCGCATAGAGTAACGATCGCGGGCCGCAGCCGCGGCCCACCGCGCTTCTACGTGCGAGAGAGGAATAAAACAGATCAATGATCGTAACGATATAGGTTGTACGTAGTTGTACGTACGTATACACGTTTCTCGGCGACCGATCCGCACCATCTGCGCCGTTGCTTGGAACGTTACACCACGTATACGTTCCCCGATTAGCGCTCAGCCGACTTAACGAGAGGTTCAAATAGGTCCATCAAAGATGTACGGCGCGCAAACTCGTACGTGATCGCAAATTGTACCGCGTGACGAGATAATTTCGACGATAAAATACCGAGGATCCGAGAGTCAAGATGAAGAATGAAGAAGGAAAAGAAGCTAGAATCGCGGGAGATAAAGATGATTAAAAGCATCAGATAAAGAGCGGCCGAGATTCGAGGAAGTCGGCATTTTTCTTTTTAAATAAAAGAAAAATGCCGACTGAGAAAATAGGAACCTGTATAATAATTTATTCGCTCGTGAAAGCTTTCATTGTTGCTCCAACGCGAGCTGTACCTTCGCGTTAATCGATTGGTTTTGAATAAAAATCACGGCGAGAGTCCCACGTGCGCACACATTAGCCTTTCCGGCGCAAAATGTCACGGTGAGAACCGTCCTCTCATTATGCGAGAGCGATGGTATTTCGATTCAATTGTGCACCCGTGCACAACTCCTCGCGAGTGCGATAACGAGTGGGCGTCAAATTTAATAGCGAGTGTCCTTTTTCGATCAATGAGATGGCAGACAGTCGGCTCGTTATCACTGTTAAAGGTCTTCATGTAATGACGCAAATTCGCAAAATTTTCATTTCTGCGAATTTCGCAATCTCAGAATGCGAAACGGACAATCATCCTTGTATCCTCTGTTATCTTTGTTGCGATTTATTTAGTATCATTTTATATCATACGCTTTTTCACAGTGAATGTCTGCTACACTGAGAAAAAAAGTCTGCTACACTGAGAAAAAAATCTGATTGCATTAATTAGAATTCTGCTAGATTCAACCAGTATGTTTGTTGAAAATGGACGAACCAGAATTCTTGTAGAAATTAATGCGTTCATTGTTTCGTATATACGCAACAATTTATAATCTTCTTAGAAGAATTTAATAATTTTAAATTTCAACAATATTATCGTCTTATTTTAATATTGTAATTGTCACATCAAGAATATATAATTATTTAATTCTACTTTAAGAAAATATTATAATTTTTGATTTAAAAATGTTATTTTCCACACTGAGAAAAAAATCTGGTTGCATTAATTAGAATTCTGCTAGATTCAACCAGTATGTTTGTTGAAAATGGACGAACCAGAATTCTTGTAGAAATTAATGCGTTCATTGTTTCGTATATACGAAACAATTTATAATCTTCTTAGAAGAATTTAATAATTTTAAACTTCAACAATATTATCGTATTATTTTAATATTGTAATTGTCACATCAAGAATATATAATTATTTAATTCTACTTTAAGAAAATTATAATTTTTGATTTAAAAATGTTATTTTCCACACTGAGAAAAAATCTGGTTGCATTAATTAGAATTCTGATAGATTCAACCAGTATGTTTGTTGAAAAATGGACGAACCAGAATTCTTGTAGGAATTAATGCGTTCATTGTTTCGTATATACGAAACAATTTATAATCTTCTTAGAAGAATTTAATAATTTTAAACTTCAACAATATTATCGTATTATTTTAATATTGTAATTGTCACATCAAGAATATATAATTATTTAATTCTACTTTAAGAAAATTATAATTTTTGATTTAAAAATGTTATTTTCTACACTGAGAAAAAAATCTGGTTGCATTAATTAGAATTCTGGTTCAACCAGTATGTTTGTTGGAAAATGGAGGAACCAGAATTCTTGTAGAAATTACCAGATGAATCTAATTAATTTCTTCCTGTTAAATTTACCAAATTTTCTGGTTAATAATATTAAACTCCCCAGCACCGAGTCATTTAAAATTGTTTTCATCTAATCTCAAAAGTTTGTTTAATATTCTGAATTCCAACACGATTATTGCATAAATTCAATCGAGATTATCGAATAAATTATTTTAAGTTCAGTTTGTTAGAAATTAAACTGATAAACAGTGATGCAAGAAGAGGATGCAGCTCAAACACACACAATCAGAGAGCTAGCGTCCTCCTTCTGGCACTATTGCTCGTAAAATAAATATACTTTGGATTTAATATTAATATTAATTCTTTATATACATTTCATGGCAAATATTTAATACGAGTAAGAATTTAATACAACAAGAAATTTTATAAATTCAACCAGAAAATACTAACCAAATCCTTATAGTAAAATCTATTAAAGTTCTAGTTATAAAAAATCGAGTCTTATCATGATAGAAATTCTTGTTTGATTTAATCAAAATGCCTTCAATCATATACGTCTTGTTGGTACAATCAAACGATTTTTCTCAGTGTAGAGGAAGAAGGTTGTTTGGATTGTTATCCATCAGTTGCCAAGTCCATTTCGCTTAGAATTGCCAGCTTTGACGAGTCATTTTTGTTTCTCATTTGCATCATAGACTGCAATTCGCACAAGAGAGTCGGTTTTTCCAAATGGCCGGTGTAGTCTCGGAGTCCGAAGGCGCATGCGAGCGAATCATCTTTCCGGCCACTGCATCGCGTCACCTCGGAATGCAGAAAGGAGACGTTCGCCATGGCCTGGCGTCGATCGTAAAAGGCTACCAATCGGTCAGTATCCTTTTCTGCGTGCCATAAAGCGCGCACGCACACATGGTGCAACATGGGGAGAAAAGCGAGAGGAGAGAAAGGGCGAGGGAGAGAGGGAACGAGTGGCGAACCATTGGAACGCGGGTCAGCAGCAGACCGGCATCCGTCGTACATACGTATATCTCCTTTGTCTCTATCTCTCTTCCTCGTCTCGCTCATAAACACGTCGCGACGACGACGACGACGACGACGCGGTTGGTGTGTTGTTCGCGTAGGTGAACGAACGTCTGCGAGCGAGAGAGAGAGAGGGAGGGAGAGAGACGGAGGACGTTCGCGGATAAGGCGAATCAAATAATTGTGTCCGACCGCGGGCGAGATTCGCGTCTGGACCGCCTCTATCCTTGTCTCTAACGATCGCTTTACAAGCACCTCTTTGAGAGACGCCCCGATGTCCCTGGACGAGAGGCAATTAATCAGAATTCTAGCCCTGCGCATCTCCAAGTGGAGAAGTAGCACGAGTACTTTGGAGAGTCTGAATTGTAGGATGAGTACGTGGTTTCTCCAAGTATTTCAATCGAATATAAATATCAAATTTTAACCAACGCGTTTTTTTATTAGCTATTTTATTAGCTATTTTCTCTGCGTCAGCAATATTTTTCAGGGTTGCACAAGACCCAAGACAAGACCACTATTCGTAAAAATATTGTATTGGTATTGAAAATTTTCAAAAATTTAAATCTTGTCTTGATCTTGAATGAATATTGGTAGCAAAAATCTCGTCTTGTCTCGATTTTATTAACAATTTTTTATCTAATATTAAACAATTATTTAAATAATATTTAACATAAGTTTTGTAATATAATTTGAAATAATTATTACTATTGTATTATATTTTAATTATAATTATTACTATGTAATCGATAAATGCCGTCTATTTACATAAAAAAACATTTACTGTTTCATGGAAAACAGAAATTAATAACTATTTACAGGCTTTAAGGGAATGTGCAGATATAAATATTTTAGAGTGATAAAAAAATCAGATTCATATTTATCCCACATTGTCAAAAATGGCTCGAGACATTTTAAATTCAACTGCCTCGTCCGTGCCAGTAAAAAGACTTTTCTCAATAGGAACTCTGACTATGTCCAAAAATAAAACCAGATTACAAAGTAAATCTTTAAAAGCACTAATGTGCATCAATTCCTGGGTGAAATGCTCTTTGATGTCTAAAATCTGCGAGTTTGATTTCTAATTTATCAAAACGTTATATTGTATTAATATTAAATGTTTTTAAATTTATCAATATAAATGTTTTTATTGAATAAAATTTCTTAAATTCGTATATAGTGATTTTTTTCATTTACAAGTATAAATATTTTAGTTTTTTTGAGAACCAATAATCTCGACAAGACTAATAATCATGATAGTCTTAGTCTTGGTGTTGTCTTGACAACTAATTAAAAATCTTGTCTTGAGCTTGTCTTGAAATTCAAGACAAGACAAGACAATATCAAGACTAATCTTGGTATCTCGTGCAACCCTAATTTTTCACGATACCCCTTTCTTCCTTGCCTCCCTACTATTTCTGATCCGCGAACTTTCCTCAAAGCACTTATCCTAGAGAGAATATAATAAATAACGTCGCCATTTCTTCCTCCACCTTTCCTCCTCTTTCTCGCCTCCTATCTCTTGTAGGCGACGAGGCGCTCTCGTATTGTTGCGGGTGATGTAAATGTTTCTAAATTTATCAATATAAATATTTTTATTGAATAAAATTTCTTAAATTCGTATATAGTTTTTTTTTTCATTTACAAATATAAATATTTTAGTTTTTTTGAAAACCAATAATCTCGACAAGACTAATAATCTTGACAGTCTTAGTCTTGGTGTTGTCTTGACAACTAATTAAAAATCTTGTCTTGATCTTGTCTTGAAATTCAAGACAAGACAAGACAATATCAAGACCAATCTTGGTATCTCGTGCAACCCTAATTTTTCACGATACCCCTTTCTCCCTTGCCTCCCTACTATTTCTGATCCGCGAACTTTCCTCAAAGCACTTATCCCAGAGAGAATATAATAAATAACGTCTCCATTTCCTCCTACACCTTTCCTCCTCTTTCTCTTGTAGGCGACGAGGCGCTCTCGTATTGTTGCGGGAGATGTAAATGTTTTTAAATTTATCAATATAAATGTTTTTATTGAATAAAATTTCTTAAATTCATATATAGTGATTTTTTTCATTTACAAATATAAATATTTTAGTTTTTTTGAGAACCAATAATCTCGACAAGACTAATAATCTTGACAGTCTTAGTCTTGGTGTTGTCTTGACAACTAATTAAAAATCTTGTCTGGATCTTGTCTTGAAATTCAAGACAAGACAAGACAATATCAAGACTAATCTTGGTATCTCGTGCAACCCTAATTTTTCACGATACCCCTTTCTCCCTTGCCTCCCTACTATTTCTGATCCGCGAACTTTCCTCAAAGCACTTATCCCAGAGAGAATATAATAAATAACGTCTCCATTTCCTCCTCCACCTTTCCTCCTCTTTCTCGCCTCCTATCTCTTGTAGGCGACGAGGCGCTCTCGTATTGTTGCGGGTGATGTAAATGTTTCTAAATTTATCAATATAAATATTTTTATTGAATAAAATTTCTTAAATTCGTATATAGTTTTTTTTTTCATTTACAAATATAAATATTTTAGTTTTTTTGAAAACCAATAATCTCGACAAGACTAATAATCTTGACAGTCTTAGTCTTGGTGTTGTCTTGAAATTCAAGACAAGACAAGACAATATCAAGACCAATCTTGGTATCTCGTGCAACCCTAATTTTTCACGATACCCCTTTCTCCCTTGCCTCCCTACTATTTCTGATCCGCGAACTTTCCTCAAAGCACTTATCCCAGAGAGAATATAATAAATAACGTCTCCATTTCCTCCTCCACCTTTCCTCCTCTTTCTCTTGTAAGCGACGAGGCGCTCTCGTATTGTTGCGGGTGATGTAAATGTTTCTAAATTTATCAATATAAATGTTTTTATTGAATAAAATTTCTTAAATTCATATATAGTGATTTTTTTCATTTACAAATATAAATATTTTAGTTTTTTTGAGAACCAATAATCTCGACAAGACTAATAATCTTGACAGTCTTAGTCTTGGTGTTGTCTTGACAACTAATTAAAAATCTTGTCTGGATCTTGTCTTGAAATTCAAGACAAGACAAGACAATATCAAGACTAATCTTGGTATCTCGTGCAACCCTAATTTTTCACGATACCCCTTTCTCCCTTGCCTCCCTACTATTTCTGATCCGCGAACTTTCCTCAAAGCACTTATCCCAGAGAGAATATAATAAATAACGTCTCCATTTCCTCCTCCACCTTTCCTCCTCTTTCTCGCCTCCTATCTCTTGTAGGCGACGAGGCGCTCTCGTATTGTTGCGGGAGATGTTTGCGGAATGCGTAAGGCAATCTTTGCAAGGCGACCTGCAACGATTGGGACTTTCGTAGACGCTTATTTACGGTGGCGCGGAAACGCCGCTTCTGTCATCGGGCTTGTCGAAAACCGGTCGCGGAATCGACTTAAAACGCAGACGATAAATTTCCACCTCGATAGCCGGCGGATATTTACGAGGTGGACTGGATGGGCGTAAATGGAAATTAATTCCCGAAGCATCGGTTCCATTTTTTTTTTTTATTTCCTCCGGAACTTTTTTCCGCGCGACTCGGCGGATCTTCTTCGTTTTCCCTCTTTTTTTTTCCAAAGACGACAAATGCCTCGCAATAGGCGAATCTCGAATACGCATGGCCAGACTCCTCTCTCGATTCTAGCGGCAGCAACAACCGATCGCCGTTGATATTAAACATACTCGGTCGAGCGGAATGGCAGATAAAAAATTCATCGAACACTCTCCTGGCCGATCGTAGCCTATCATCGGCGTTACCGGATGTTTGCTACGTGCAGAAAAAAAAATCAGGGATAAATAACAGGTTTTTACATAATTTTACAACGTTATCGAGGCACAGTCGAGCGGTCTTATTCATGAAAAAAGAATTGCATTTGAAATCAATGAGAGAAATTGTTGCCATTATTTCTTTTCCCCCCCTCACAATTACCTCGTCGTGCTAATATATTTAATGAGGAATTGATAAAAATTCAAGCCTCGTCGCTACTGAAAATGCGGTGAAATGCGTGTGAGCGTGACTTAATGGTCGACTGCAGCTCCTCGCGACAGTCACTTCTATATTTAGATGCACCGAGTTTCCTCCTTCGCTTTCTTTACGCCGAACAAAGCGTTCCTGTTAATGCACGGGGTATACGCAAAGTCTTATCGCGCCTTTTTCCCTGTAAATTGCACGTTTACGAGTTATTGCTGCATCGAGGATTTTTCTCTCTCGCGAATCAGCCTCTCCTCGCCTTCGAATCAAATCTTTCGTCATCATTTTACATCAGCACATTGCTCCACGCTCGAGCAAGGACACCGTGTAGAATAAATATCCAGCGTTTTTAAACCCATTGGAGTCCAATTAATTTGATGGGAGATTTCGAGGGAAAATATCAATTAATTTTTATCACTTTTAGAGAAACTATAGAGACCAGTTTGCGGCAATAAAGCATAAAGATGAGGGGGAAGGAGGAAGGGAAGGGGAAAATTATTTTATAAAGGATTAACGTGACAAATTCTATTCATCCTCGGAGGGAAATTTTGCGACCATTCGAAGATACACGAAACCGTCCTGGAATTTTCGTTCCTGGTCTGAGCAGACAATGGGCTCTGTCCCACCAGACACACACACACACATACACACACACACACACACACACACACACACACACACACACAAGCGACCCTGCCATAGATATTTCGAAAAAAACGGCGGGTCGACTAAGGCTTCGGCTTATTCGTCGCGCGTTTTCGCCCGAAGCTGAACAGTTATTACCTGACCGTTCTTTCCTTTGTCCGGTCTGCAGGATCGGAGGGATCTATTAGTTACTGCCGTTTCGTTTCTCTCCATTTTTTCATGCTGTGCTAAAGGAGACTGCGGTTCGTTTTTTCCTCGTATCGTAAGCTATGCGAATGCAAAAAAAAATTCAAAGCACAAAGAGCGGGACGCTGATTTGCGATTAGAGACTGGAACAAGTGTGACGTGATCTTGTAAACTATGCAGTTTCTTCTCTTTTGCCTTTTTTTTCTTTCAAGACATTTTGTAAACGGCGGCCATCGAACCACGGACACTGTCCATTCATAAAACGAATAATAGAAAAAAACCCTATAAAATTCGTCCGGTTCACTAATAATATTTTAAATTGCCCTTGGAATTTTCGCAGTTTTATAGTAATATGCGTTTGACGATGTTTAAAAATCAAGTGATCAAAAATAGGCTTTCAAATTATCGTCTACTTGGTCAAATAAATTGCTCTGCAAAGAAAAGAAGAGAGCAAAAAACAAGTGATGTTATTTTATACGGCAAATATCTTCAAATATGAATGTTACATGTTGATGCAATTTTATTCATCATTTTGATCGACATAAATTTTAGCGATGAATCTCCTTTAAGATTCTCTCGCGAGTTTCTTAAATTTTGTTTCTTCATTTTATAACGTTTGGAAAATGTATGGAATCATTCTAAACACGAATCATTCGTAGGAATTTGCAATTTATATTACCTGGAAACTTATGTTAGAGCTTGATAATATTTATTTAATCGATCAATAAAATTATTGACGTAGTTTGGAATCGATTAATTCTGCGGATGAATCACTCGAGATGTGGGCGCTCAGTTCACGAAGGATTACATATCACACGTACGGAATAAAAAACAGAAAAACACCAGAATTTTCGTATTGTTATCGTAATCGATCAACACATCATCGAGCTACAAAACAATTCTTATGAATAAGAGAAATATAAGTTCCCCGTGCAAGTATGCTACCAAAGACTACCCAAATTTTTTCATGAAAACCGAAAAAGTATTCGAAAAACATCATAGTTTGGAATCGATTAATTCTGCGGATGAATCACTCGAGATGTGGGCGCTCAGTTCACGAAGGATTACATATCACACGTACGCAATAAGAAGCAGAAAAACACCAGAATTTTCGTATTGTTATCGTAATCGATCAACACATCATCGAGCTAAAAAACAATTCTTATCAATAAAAGAAATATAAGTTCCCCGTGCAAGTATGCTACCAAAGACTACCCAAATTTTTTCATGGGAACCGAAAAAGTATTCGAAAAACATCGCCACGGATAGCAAAGACAGCGGAGGGGCAGAGATCACGGAAGCCCTCAGACCTTGTGGATGTGCATTCGGCGGGATATGGTCGCGCGAACAGCAGTACTGTCTGGCATCGATCGACCCCAGTCGGGGCGAGGTTTTGCTGGTTAAGGGAGAGAATAAACGAGAGGGAGAAAGAGCGAGAGAGAGAGCGAGAGAGAGAGAGAGAGAGAGAGAGAGAGAGAGAGAGAGAGAGAGAGAGAGAGAGAGAGAGAGAGAGAGAGAGAGAAGAGAGAGAGAGAGAGAGAGAGAGAGAGAGAGAGAGAGAGAGAGAGAGAGAGAGAGAGAGAGAGAGAGAGAGAGAGAGAGAGAGAGAGAAGACGGAAGGGCAAACAGTGGGGGTGAAGAGCGGGGGTAGGGGACACCCGGTGAGTTGAACGTAGGGCAGGATGGCGGCGGAGGGCGAGCCTACCCCAACCTCTTCTCGACGAAGCGAGGCGCGTATAGTATCGACGATCTCTACTACTACCACGCGTACTACTCTCTGACGGTACTACCCTACGTCATCCCTCCCCCGTATCCTCTTATCCCGCCTGTCTGCCTGCCTGCAATTCCCAGCAGCCGCCCTTAACGTCGCGTCTCCTCGCCCTCTTGGGCCACTGTCTGCGGGATATTTTTAAGGAAAATTGCCCGACCCTTCTCCGTTCCTCCCCGTGTCCTTCGTCCCCGCCAGCCTGTCTGCTCGCCTCGTCTACCGCCGCACTCTCGTCCTTCTCTCTCCTTCACCCTTTTCGTCTCCTTCCTTTTGCGGCGGGTTCTTGCGCGCGACCCTACCCTCGCTGATCCTTTTCTCCGTCCATCCGAGAATGTCTGTTCTTCCTTCGCCTCGGGGGCTCTCATCTCCTGGAAAATCCTTCTCTTCGCTTTTCCTCCCTTCTCCCGTCTGCCGTTTCACCAAGGACCAGGGTAGCTGCTCCAAGAATTCCCGACATTCTGCCCTTTCGCGATTCCGTCTGTGAGATTATGAAATTGCGAGAGAGATACTTCCGATCTTGCCGATCGATCTTTCTGTCGGGCTGCAATTGTCCGAAACAGGTGAGAGTTTTATTACGGACCGAAACGAAGTCAAAGAAAAAGGAGTAGCAGACAGCAAAGAAGGTTTAGTTGTTTCAGACATGTTATCCCGATGAATAATACAATTCGAATGCTCGTAACGCTTCGCAGGTTGCCTTCACCCAAACAGAGAGAAAGGATCCAGCGAAAGGATCAGACGCAGTCCAAGGACCTCCGTTTACCGTCGTTCTGTGCCTTGCCTTTTTCCCAGTCTGCTTCTATCCTCTTCACATAAAGCGACATAAAGCGGGTATAAATGCCCGACTGAGAGAGGGACCCGTCTGTCTACTTATTATATTATATACGCTGGACGGTTCTTTTTCTCCCCCCTCCCTCCCTCCCTCTCTCCCTCTCTCTCATCAGATCCTTCATGGGTCCAAACCGCTGGTCTCGTGAAGGGCGCAGGTACGATTCTCTCTCTCTCTCTCTCTCTCTCTCTCTCTCTCTCTCTCTCTCTCTCTCTTTCTCTCTTTTTCCTCTTAATCTTCTTTCGTCAGGTTCTTCGACGTCCACTGATCTTGTTTCTCCTTCGCAGCCCTCCTTCTCGCTCCATCGCTCTCTATGCATTATTCAGGATATATAACGCGCGGAACCGTCCGTGACGGGCTAACTGGCGCACCGGAAGTTAGGCAAATGAGCCCTGATCGTCGCGTTTCCACGGAAACCACGTCCGCCGATTTTTCACGCCCTTTCTCACCCGAAGTGGAAACATCCTGTCGACGTTTTATCTCGCGACTTCCCCGTCGTTTGCTCGGGGATCGGGTAGTCTTCCCAACTATTTCGGAATTAGCCCGATTAGCCGGAAGGTACGATCCTTTCGCGAAAATTTCCCCCGCCAAATATTTTCGCACTCTGATGCTAGGAATTTAATCGTCGTGGAAGATAACAAAATCTTACAAAATTCCGGTTTAATTATTTTTAACATTCAAAATTCAAGGAGATGTTGCGGCGAAAGCAGATAAATTTCTTAATTGATGATCAATCAAGAGACCTAATTAATTCCCTCTCGTTTAACGTTAACGCGATAATCGGAGTAAACAAACACATCGAACATAATTCATTTATCGCTGGAACTTGTAATCGAGCGGTGTCGGCTGCACGCGATTCGCGATCGACGATGTTTTTGTCCGACGTTTATTTCCCTTCGTCGCTATCTCGGACGAGGAATTGAATTTCACCGAACTCCCATGTCGAAAAGATATCCTGTCCTCTTCCTTCCCTCTCTCCGGGACAGGTATCTCGGTTGCTGCACCGAGGAAAATAATATCGCGTTGTACTTGCGTTTCGAATGCGAGTGCGCAAATATTGCTTCGGCTCAAATTTACTCAGATAACATGCAAGCTACGGTGTCGAAGGCAAACGCGTCGGTCGAGCGGATTAAAATTCAAGCACGTCGAAGAAAGTCGCCATCTTCTTTCAGATAAAATTCGTGAAAAAGCCCGCCCCTTATAAGTAATCGAAAATCTGGAAGAAATACAAAGGGGATGATCTTTCCTATTTTTATACGTTTTTATATGAATTTTTATGTGAATTTTTTACAAGAAATTTTTCTCGAATATTATAGGAAAATTATGTATTTTCTGCCTCTTCACGATTTTTTGACAGGCTTCCTGCGGTTCCCTCGGTAGTCTTTCGTGTCGAACTTTCAGCACTTTCACAGGACCCACCCGATTTCTCCTCGCTTCTGTAGCCACGGATCATAAAGTTTCAACAACGTACGGCGCGTTGCCATCGGTGTTCGACATGCGTGTCAGTCATCGTTCTCTTATTTTTTTTCTCCCTTTCTCTTGCACCGGTTATGCCGCCCAGAATACCTGCGTAAGAGGATACGCCACCGTCTCGTTTATTCGAGACTCTCGTACGTTGCTGTGCTCTCTTCCTAGTCGTGTCGAATGCCCGGGCCACTGTGGAACCTAAGCCACGTTAGGACACGTTAGTCCTTTCCAGTTAAACATCGCAAAATTTCCCGTATATTAATTTTGTGAAACAAATTATAAAGAAAAGTTTATGAAAATTTGTATCTGTATTTTGTGAAACAAATTGTAAAGAAAAATTTATGAAAATTTGTATCTGTGAAAATTTGTATGTGTGAATATCTGCGCATTAATTAGAAAGTATATCTCTACAAATCTTTATTATATATTTTTTTAAATTTTTGTTTATAAAAAAATGTATCATTTTTTTATAGAATGCAAATATTTTTTGTTAAATCGTTGTTTTCATTATGAACAAAATATATATAAACAATTTCAATATTAAATGAATGCTAAAGGATATAATCTCTCAATTTTTGAATATGGAAAGTTGAAACGAGAAACCTGTCAACACACAGAGAAAAATGTATACTGTATTCAAGTAAATATTATTTATTTTAAGTATATCATAAGTTTGTATATCCGCAGATATATCACAAGTTCACCACAAGCATTAAATTTAATTGAATATATTCTGAATTTTAGTAAGTGCAGTATTTTAGTCAAGAATATTAAATTAAAACAAAAATTTGGTTTGCTTACTACAAGAGTTAACGTAAAATAAGTTTGATTTTTCTTTGATACAACTTTACAATATTCTTGAAGAGAGAATAATTTCTTCTTTCGAGTACATAATAATGAGATTTTCCAACACTTGTGGTGAGTGTTGGAATTTTAAGATTATTATCAAAAATATTCTTTGTTGAAGAAAAGTATTACTTAAAAAAAAAAATAATAAATTGAGTAATCGCTTTTCTTGGCAATAGAATGATATTTTTCTCTGTGCAAGAATTTGACAGAAAAGTCCGGCAATGTTAGAAGATAAGAGAGAACTTCTCTGACAAGTCAATACTTGTCAATGATACAGAAATTGGAGGAGAAGATTGCCGAAAATTTCGTTCTACATTCGTCCTCGGTCAACGCGAGACAACGCAAGGATTTCAGGATTGGAAAACGGACCCCGCACCATCTGGGGACCCACTGGTCCCCAGAACCGGTTTCATGCGTGACACGCGTTTCTCCTTTTCGGGATACTCGAAGGAACATGGTTTTTAAATATAATCTGCATCTTATTAAAAGCCATAGTTGTTGTTGTTGACTTTTGCGAAAAACGATCGCACCTCAAGCGATGATATTATTAGAATCCAATAGTTCGCAATCTGCGGAAAAAATTAAATTTTAAATAAACAATCGATTGAAAACCTTCGCTGTTAATTCTTCTCGCATTCTTATTTTATATTGATTGATATAAAAATAATAAAGCCGACATATGTCACAATGCATTTGTCTTCCTTTTGTCAACAATTTTATTAAAAAATTCTTTGTATCCACTTTAATAAATAATTTTTTACTTCCATTATTCAATAATATTCTATTTATCGGTGATCGGGTGATTTTTAAATTATTCTTAATATGTACACTGAGGAAAAAATTATCTTGAAATAAAAAAATTTTAATCAACTCAAGAAAGCTATTTATTCAGTGGGTACTAATCACGTATTTACTTGTATTCAAAACGTCTGTTTGCTTAAGATAAGTATTTATTTACATATATTTAAAAAAATATAATTTTTAATTAAATATTTTTGTTTTAATTTTACAAAATATTTATTAAAATGCATTTTTTATTCCCAAAAATTTTAAATTTTTTAATTTTAAAAAAATCATATATTTAATTTAATAAATTATAATATATATTTTACGAAAATAGTAATATTTAAATATAAAAAATCTATAAAAGAAACAAATGTACTTAATATAACATGCATATTTAATTAAAATTAAATGCTTTTGCTTAAATGAAATAAACAATTCCTTGCATTTCGAGCAAAAGTTTCAAGAAAAACAAATTTATTTGATTTAACACAATTTTTCCCTCAGTGTATTGACTATCCCTACTTGGCAATCGCGAAAAAGCACATCGCTTAATGCTGAGGACTGCAAGACGCAGTCAAAGAGTCCGTTTGTTCTCGAGAGCCTTTGAATGGCATAAGAATAGCTCGTCTTCCTGTCTCAATAAACACGGCGGAAGCTGCAAGCGTTCACGCCTCAATCCGACCCTCTTAATTTCTGCTCGACTGCCTTGGAATTGATGAAAATTCCGCGCGAGGATAACGAGCGAGATGTGGGCGACGCGAAGGTGTTGGTGGCGCGGGAGGCGATAAAAATCGCGGCCGCTCCTCTCATCTCCCGCGAGTCGATAATCCAACGGATTCGCGCCGTCGTCCAAGGTGAAGAGCGCGATTTATTCAAGTTCAACGCCGGGGAATCTCCCGCCCCGGGGTCGACGACCGCGACGCTCGAGGTCAACGACCGAGTTAGCCGGGAGGGAAGGGGTCAACGACCGCGTCGTTCAAGGCCAATGTCCGAATCATCGGAGGTCAAGCTGCGGGAGGAAACTTTTACGACGGGGATATCGAAGCTTACGATCAACGATTCCGAGCTACTTTGAGGGATTTCTAGTCGTAGTTTTCACAAAATTGGCTCCGTAAAAGCTGCCGCGAATAGGAAAAGGCGAAAATCGCTTGAAAATTCGACCGGAAGTGTAGTATCTTTGCGTCAATCGGGCTCGATAGCGGCTATTATGGATAATCAGCTTATGCATAATCATTATGTAACTATTCTGTGTAATTGTCATTTTGTACTTTAATCTTATGTAATCTTGATAGATGACTGTTTACTCGGGAAGAATCATCACTCGCTCGTTGAGTGAAAAATAATTAAAAAATAATATATAAATTGTGTACAAGAATAATTAAAAAATAATATATAAATTACACAAAAATAATTAAAAAATAATATATACATTGTACAAGAATAATTAAAAAATAATATATAAATTATACAAAAATAATTAAAAAATAATATATACATTGTACAAGGATAATTAAGGATGTTTTGTATGTACAATTCCAGCAAAAAGTAGCTGAAAATCAATATTGACGAATATATCCACTTTTGGTGTATTTTGAGTAAGAAATTGTGTGGAATATTACAATTTGATCTTAATTACAGTGCAGAGATGTATTTTTTAATATTTATTGCGCTTTTATTGAAATATTCCGAATTTTGTTAATCGAAATGATTAACTTTTGGAGAATTTCGCCTTGTGACAGATCCATGGCTAACTTCATTGAATTATATTTAATATCTTTTTAGCCAGTTAGTACTTGTAATATTATTTGACCAAATATTTCCTCTGTATCTAAATTTTTGCAAATTTTAAACAAATTCTGAATATTATTTCCATGTGTTTTTGTCATTTAAATCGACATGATTATACGTTTCCCATAAAAATACATGTTAATTCGGTGCAAATTAAAATCCTTATAACTTGTGAACGCTTTAGCGAATCGATTTAAAAATTGTACTGAAGATTCTAAACATATGTAAGGACATTTTGTACAATTTTCATTAAATTCTCAATATTTTAAAAATAGGTACAAAACATCCTTAAAAAATAATATATAAATTATACAAAAATAATTAAAAAATAATACATAAATCGTAATAATTAGAAAATAATTAAAAAATAATATATAAATTGTACAAAAATAATTAAAGAATCCCCAGATTGTGCAGAGAAAAAAATGTGAGTATTGTCCCGATGGAAACGATTAAAACTGAAATTTCCTCTTTATTTTACGTAGACAGCTGTATAAACATTATCCTCCGTTACTCTGTAAGAATCAGAAGGAAGACGAGTAGCTTACGGTAATTCACAAACGTCGCGACGATGACGAATACCATCCCGGTTAATCCACATGTATGACGCTCGTGCGGTCGCGCGTAAATCCACTTCCGGTGTCGGAGCACGGGCTGACTCGCGATATCCGGCCGTGGATTTCTGCTTTTCGAGAAGGAGAATCGGCGGACGGGAAGGGCCAGGGGAAAGAGACAGGAAAGAAGCAAAAACTGAGCGCGAACGCCAGCGTTATCCTGGAGGATCCCGGGAGATCCCGGGCACCAGGGTGGTGGCCGCTTCGCAGCCACGTCAGGGTGAGGCGCCAACATTGCGGTTTAATGCGGCAACGACGAAGACGACGGCGACGAGAAGGACGGAAGAGCGAGGGGAGAGGAGAGGGATGAAATTCAACGCGGGGAAACGCGAGTAGGGAATGAGGTTGAAGCCGACGAGCCGATGGAACCGATCGGGGGAACGTTAGTCGTGGAACGTTCAAAGACAAGCGAACACTTGGAAATTCAATATCGACGCAATATTCATCGCGATCGGCGCGGATGTCGTATTAGGGAGTAAAATCGTTGATTCTTGAGACAGAAGATGGGTGTGATCATCGAATGGAGAGTCATGCGAAAAATTACGAACTTGGATGTGCATTGATCGATCGATCGATTGATCTTTATTAGCTTTCTCAGCTATTTGTGAATATAGGCAATTTTAGATTATATTAAATAAAATATATTCCTTTAACATTCCTTAAACGTTGATGATCGATATCAGACCAGCTCAAAAAATCGCTTTGACATGTCAGTGCTGCACTGAGAAAAATCGTTTGATTGTACCAATAAGACGTATATGATTCAAGGCATTTTGATTAAATCAAGCAAGAATTTCTAGTTATCATGATAAGACTTGATTTTTTATAACTGGAACGTTTAATAGATTTTACTATAAGGATTTGGTTAGTATTTTCTGGTTGAATCTATAAAATTTCTTGTTGCACTAAATTCTTACTCGTATTAAATATTTGCCATGAAATGTATATAAAGAACTAGTATTAACATTAAATCTAAAGTATATTTTTTTTTCTCTTACGAGCAGTAGTGTCAGAAAGAGGACGCTAGCTCTCTGATTGGGTGTGTTTGAGCTGCATCCTCTTCTTGCATCACTGTTTATCAGTTCAATTTCTAACAAATTGAATTTAAAATAATTTATTCAATAATCTGGATTGAATTTATCCAATAATCTTGTTGGAATTCAGAATATTAAACAGATTTTTGAGATTAGATGGAAAAAATTTTAGATGACTTGGTTTTGGGGAATTTAATATTATTAACCGGAAAATTTGGTAAATTGAACAGGAAGAAATTAATCAGATTCATCTGGTAATTCCTACAAGTATTCTGGCTCGTCCATTTTCCAACAGACATACTGGTTGAATTTACCAGAATTTTAATTAATGCAATCAGATTTTTTTCTCAGTGCACTGTTTATCAGTTTAATTTCTAACAAAACTGAATTTAAAATAATTTATTCAATAATCTGGATTGAATTTATCCAATAATCTTGTTGGAATTCAGAATATTAAACAGACTTTTGAGATTAGATGGAAAAAACTTTAGACGACTTGGTGTTGGGGAGTTTAATATTATTAACCGGAATATTTGGTAAATTGAACAGGAAGAAATTAATCAGATTCATCTGGTAATTCCTACAAGAATTCTGGCTCGTCCATTTTTCAACAGACATACTGGTTGAATCTACCAGAATTCTAATTAATGCAACTAGATTTTTTCTCAGTAGAAAATAACATATTTAATTATTTCTCATAGAAAATAACATATTTAATTATTTCTCATAGAAAATAACATATTTAATTATTTCTCATAGAAAATAACATTTTTCTAAGTAGAAAATAACATATTTAATTATTTCTCATAGAAAATAACATTTTTAAATCAAATATCATAATTTTCTTAAAGTAGAATTAAATAATTATATATTCTTGATGTGACAATTACAATATTAAAATAAGACGATAATATTGTTGAAGTTTAAAATTATTAAATTCTTCTAAGAAGATTATAAATTGTTGCGTATATACGAAACAATGAACGCATTAATTCCTACAAGAATTCTGGTTCGTCCATTTTCCAGCAGACATACTGAATCTACCAGAATTCTAATTAATGCAACCACATTTTTTTCTCAGTGTGATTCCTTGCACAATATTGTCAATATTCCGAAGCGGTATGATGAATAAACGAGCGAAGCGATTGTTGAAAATGATGCATACGCGGTGAGGAAAAATTGCGGAAAGGGCGAAAATCGTGCAAGAAGACAAATGGAAACGCGAGGATAAAAGACACCTTACCCCTATCTGGGGAAGAGAGAGGAAAGAAAATGAGAGAGCGAACGTACATGCGTGAGCGATCGCGTCGAAGGAGAGATCGTGTCCTCGGAAATCGTGCGAATGCGAGGAAGGATACGAAGATGGATCGAGGGTAGGGGAAGTGGTAGCGTGCTAAGATGAGGAAGCGTGTTAAGACGAGCCGACGGACGGAATACGAGGGCGAGAGAAGAGGAGCGACACTTGCGAGAGGAATCGGAAGGACGAGGAAGGAGCGACGGAGACGATTTTAGATCCGTGCAAAGACATGCCGGAAAGTAAATGAGAAGGAGAAGGAGAAGAGAAGGAAGAGAAGGAAGAGGAGGAAGAGCAGGAAGAGGAGGAGGACGAGGGGGACGAGGGGGAGGAAATAATAACGACCCTGACGACGACGTCGCAGTGCCGCAGAAAGGTTGACGACCCGATGCGGCAGGCGACGCCCTCCTTCCCCTCCCGCGCCGACAACCCCCTTCTGCAGCAGCTACTACCACCTCCATCGCAACCACCGCCATCGGCCAACCGCCTAAACCACCCGACTATCCCACCCCCCGCGCCCCCCCTCCTCCACCTGGTGTGCTGAAGCGCATGCATAGCGTACGCCAGCAGCAGGGCCACCCTTGTCCCCCGCTCTCTCCCTCGCTTCTCTCTCTCTCTCTCTCTCTCTCTTTCTCTCTCTCTCTCTCTCGTACCTTTCATCCCTCGTATCCCGGCCGTCGCCGCCACCACCACCGCCGGCGTTACCCTGCGACCGTCTGGCCAGGGTCGGGGTCATTGAACGTCTATAAAGATTTTGACTTGGCGCCGCCGCCGCTGCGGATGCAGGAAGCGAGTTACGCCCTTTTATACAGAGTGTAACATAATTTGCCGGGCGTCCGAACCCGACAGAAAAGATGCGGGAGAGGTGTACCCCGATATTAATACCCCGGAACGAAAGCTAATGTCAATCTATTTTCGCAGATAAAGGGATCCGTCTCCGTCGTATGTGTGTAACGCGCATTCACGGATTCGCATCGTCCTTGCTCGTCCTGGAGTTTCCGGATATTAATGCGGATTTTCAGGGCTCCTAATTGGGTTTCGTTATCGAGGCGATTCGATTAGATGAAAAATAGAGACGAGTACCTTTAAACTGACTTTTATCTCGTATCATTTCTATTTTTGTATAGATATCGAGTCTATATTTATTCACGTCTTCGTGTCTGCTTTAAAATTAACGGCATTTTAAAATGTCGAGATACTATTTTAGGTTGCTTATGAAGAAAGTGGCTCATACGTGGGATTTACGTAGATTAATTTCGAGCGAAGGAATTACTTTGGCAATTTATATAACTGATATATTTCGGGACACGCCCTCTTTTACACAAGACATCAACTCAATTTGACACCCTCAACAGTACATTTGTGCTCTCAAAATAATGCAATCTAAATCTTTGATCGACTATACATATTGAAAAACAAAAAATAAATTTGCATGATAAAATATGTGATTTAAGGCACCTTGATCGTAATGGATACAATTAATTAAATTGCGTAACCGATAAAAAATTTTTTTACAAAGTAAAAATTCTCTCTGCTCTTGAATTTGTCGGAAAAAATTTCATCAGAAACGATAATTGAAAAAATAAACGATCAGTAAAATTTTTAATTATATTGTATCTTAACGATATTTTTTAATCAATTTGAAATTGGCTAATTATTGCAAGAGTTATGCGTTGATTTTTATAAGAAACAATCATCTTCATTCATCGGCGATGAAGGAAATAAAACGGTAAACTCGATTGAAGGAGGAGCACTAAAAGTTCAACAAAGCGATCCACTTGTCAAGACGCTGATGTAACAATTTGCAGAGAGGATAATCCCCTTTCTCGCTTTGCATTCTCTTGGATGGGAGTTTTTCACAGACAGGGAAGAAAAAGAGAAAACAACAGGTGAAGTAAAAGGATTTCCCAGACGGAGACGAGTTGGCCCCGGCGAAAGGGTTGAAAAGACAAAGGAATTAAGGAGCACGAGAAGGTTTAAGTTGAAGTTCTAGAGAAAATTCGTCACGTCTCCGAGAGAGGGTTTCAGACGGGGATGGTTAAGAGCCTGGGACGTGTTTTGCCAACGCCAGGATCGGAGGTCGTTGAACGTCGGTAAAGATTTCGACTCCCGCCGATGCTGCGTTTTGTGGTAAATAGGCGCGTGCGATCCCACCCTTGCTCGAGGCGACGCGTGTGTGCGTGCAACGCTTGGTCTGGCGGATTGATGGAGGAACGTCGGAGATACCAGACACCTTACGGAGGCGCACCCTTGTCGCGTAATCCGTGCACGTTACGTGGATGCCATTACGAGAGCCGGCTAAAGGAATCGCGAAGAAGAGCAGAGCTTGTCGACTATGTCGAATTTCAAGGACTTCAGGATTTCGTATGAATAGTTTCTATGAAAGATGACATTTTTTCCAACTGCAATTTCGGCGCCGAATAATATTAAAATAATTATAATTTGTTAATTATGGTTATAATAACAAAATAATAATTATTTGTTTATAATAATTTTTTTTTTTTTTTTTTTTTTTTTTTTTTTTATTATAATAATAATTTTAATATTATTTTATAATATCAATTTTAATATGAATAAATCAAATAATACGATAAAAAATTAATGAAAATCTAGATCGATATTATCGTAGATAAAATATCAGATTGTGTTGTGAAATTTGAGAATAAATATGATACGAGAATTTTTCATAGTACTAAAATAGTAATTGGCGAAGAAATATTATATAATCGAAATTGCCCTCATTTTAATCAATCGATAAATTCTTTCGAGTAATATATGATGCGCGTATCATTGTATTTCTCAATAGATATTTTTTTTATGTTGCCCTGCAACAGGAATGAAGCAACAGGATGCAGAGTTCGAATTCATGCATGAGTACTTCAAGGGTGAATATAGATGGGCGCATAATTGGTAGTAATAAGAAATATGGTACTCACTTTACTGAAGTAACCGACGGTATGGCAGCCTTCGGAATCGCCGATTGTCATGACGTAAAAGAGGAACGGCTCAACATCGTAGTACAACGTTTTATGATCCAGGAAGAATTTGGCCAGCAAACAGAGATTCTGACAATACTGCTTATACCGCTTACCGTCCACTTCCCACACGCCTATCTTGTCTTTTCTGTAAGAGACAAACATGCATGTGTTAATTTTAATTGTCATTGTACATCAATCAAGTTATGATAAGTTACATACACATTATACAGGGTGTCCCAAAAGTCCCGGACCGGTCAAATATTTCATAAACTATGCACTTTAGAAAGAAATGTTTCAGACAAAAGTTGTATGGCTTGAAGGGGGCCATCAGATAGTGGCAATGATTTGACATGGGAGAGTCATTTAAAAGTCACGTGAAGATCACCGTCAATTTCTTAAATGGAACTCCCTATTTTTTATTACATATTCGTGTAGCTTATCTCGAGAGTTTTCCAAAACACTATAATAAAGTATTTCTTCATTGAGTACTTTTCGAGTTATAAGGCTTGAAATCATTTCTTAATTTTACATAAACCGTAAAATATCTTGTGAAATATTCATTTTTCGATTATCTTACCTTAATACTTTTATGTACAAAATAATGAGAGGAATCAATTGGTGTAAAGAAAACACATAGTTGTTTAAAAAAAAAATATGTAATTGTTAATTGCAAATTACATATTTTTTTCTTAAAAACAACTATGTTTTTTCTTTACATCAATTAATTTCTCTCATTATTTTGTACATAAAATTATTAAGGTAAGATAATCGAAAAATGAATATTTTACTAGATATGGTTTATGCAAAATTAAGAAATGATTTCAAGTTTCTCATAATTCGAAAAGTATTAAATAAAGAAATACTTTATTATAGTGTTTTGGAAAGTTCTCGAGATAAACTACACGAATATGTAATAAAAAATAGGGGATTCCATTCAAGAAATTAACGGTGATCTTCACGTGACTTTCAAATGACTCTCCCACGTCAAATCATTGCCACTATCTGATGGCCCCCTTCAAGCCATACAACTTTTGTCTAAAACATTTCTTTCTAAAGTGCATAATTTATGAAATATTCGACCGGTCCCGGACTTTTGGAACACTCTGTATAATCCTCTGTATAATCCTCTTTCTCTATTTAAATTATATTTTAACAACAATTTATTAATATATTTTATTCACTTTGTTTATTTTAAAAACTTTATAATAAAGAAACAAAATATTGAGTGAAATGTACAAACACTTACCTATATACTTCGTGTCCCGGTGGATGCCTCCATAAACATTTCTCTCTGTGCCTTCTCAGTACTTGACGACTCTTCGCGTATCTCAAGCAATATTCACAAAGGTAAAGTTTTGGAGCACGACTATATTCCTCGGGATACGGGCTTTGATACCAAACTTCCATTTCCCATTTCCCCATTTCGACGACTCGCGTGCCACCGCCGTTTCTACCTTCGCCATCATAATCCAATTCCTTTAATTCCTTCTCCTTAAATATTAAAAAAAAAACACACATATATAAAGTGCTTATACAATAGTTAATAACTACTATTGTATTTGAAAAAATGCTAATCAAATTATGATGCTAAATATTATGTGTAAATCAACTGAGAAAAACGAAACTGAATATTTACGATTTTCTCGCTAGCTATCGCCTGAGCTTCCATAAATAGTTTCAAGTCATAATCGGGCGTGAGATTGTTCAGTCGAGGTTGCTTGTCCTTCTCGTTTCCCTGTAGTTCACCGCCGCTATCGCTTTCGTTACCGTCACCGGTATTACCCTTCCATTTGTTCCTCATCTCTCGTACTTTAAGCTGATAATTGCGCTGCTCAGTAGTTTGATGAACACCCTTGGGTTTCTTAGCCAGATTCGTTACAGCCTTCTTGCGCTCGTCTTCCCGCTTTTTTCTCTCCTTATAAAATTCTCTGAAAAAGTCAACATTGTTTCCCTTTATCATGTGCGATAAATACTAAATATTAACGTATCCTCGATTCTCAATTATTATTAACATGATGAATTCAATTTTTGAAATGCAACTCACATGCAAGCTTGCGGCGTGGTATTGTGATACAGCGGACATGCTTCTAGGGTGAAGTGCGAGTCGAGCTTTCCAGAGAGATGACCTCGCGAATCGCAGGACGCAGCCAATGGACATTCACGCTCCTTCGCAGTGCGTGTTCGATTGTAAGGAGTTTGATTTGTTCTGTTACCAGTAGTATTAGAAGCGATATTGCTATTCTGCGTTGATCTGCCGGCTCCGGAAGTGGTTTGTCTGGCGGCAGCGGATGGTCCGGCACGTTTAACGGGCGATTTGCTCGTACTCCTCTTGCTCTCGGCTACTCTTGACAGATCACACCGAGTTAGCGCAATCTGTAGGATACGCTTACACGCTACCGTTTCCATACCTGAGAACCATACTGCCACCATAAGCAAAAAAGAAACCGTATCTGCACTTTTAAAATAATTTTGTTTTTATTTTTATTTACAAAATGTTTTTGCATCATCCAACCATTGAAGTGTAGAATGATTTAGAATGCATACACATTTACACATACATTTTTCAATCCAAAAGCGCAAATACTGCTTTTTTGTGTTAAGGAGACAGCACAGACTTCCATTGCTCAAAGTAAATCTACTTATCTCGATTTGAATGCTGGAGAAAGAAATATTTATCTTATAATAATCCATTAGCACACGAGCAATGATGACTCGAACTAAACAAACGTAATTCGAGTTCATCTAAATATACAGAACTCGCAGCAAATGAAAAAGTTAAGATCATAGCATAAAGATATTACTAAGCAGTAGAGATATAAACTAAACAGAATAGTAAAGACATTGAATTAGTCAAGTGCAAATTAATTATTGCTTTTTGCATACCTGTGTCAGATTCGGAATCGCTAACCGCCTTCGTTTGTAGTTGAAGCAATTTACTTCCTTTGCGTGTTTGCAGCTTTCGTTTACCTTTCGCTACTATTTTCGCAGCCGATGTACCTTCGTCTTCTTTTTCACTCGCAGATGCATCTCCGTCATCATCGCTTTTTATAGCTCCTATTTATACACATTCTTTTTTTCTTTATCAATGTTATATGTCGAAATATTGATAAGAAATTGTATATTGACAAACCTTGTCGTTTAGCAACTGTTTTCTGCGATTTTACGGGAGCTACTGCCGCCGATGGTCTTTTAGGTGGCACGCTCGCTATAGGATTCGTATTGTTGGGCTGCGTTTCCTTCTTTTTCGGTTGCGGCTGAGAGCTGGTGATGCTTTCAGACGATTCCGAATCAGTGCTACTGTCTGTACTTCCCGAAGATGCTGAGCCGCCGGAACTCTTCGAGCTCGCAGAGCTGTCCGATTTCTGCGGTTGCGCGGGTTTTGTAACTGCAAGTAATGTGCGTCAGAAATTTCATTACATTTCATATTATTATTTAATATGTTTCTCAAAGTTATATATAAAAAAAAAAAAATTCGCGAAACGTTCGCGTTTCAGTAATACAATTATTTACCAAGTCTACTTGTTGCCGCAGTTTTTTGCTTGGTATCATTTAACTTTGCTTTAGCCGGAGAATTCTTGGTACATTTTGTGGAGCCACTCGTTGGTTTGACTGCGTTAACTTTCGGCAAGATACCGCTGTCGCTTTCGCTACTATTTTCTGGACTGAATATACTTTTCTTTTTTAATTTCTTTTGGACCGGTTCTGTCGATTTCCCAGATTTATCAGGAGATTTGCCGTTGGCATTTGTGGAACCTGAAAAGTTATCAATCATTATTTGAGAAAAAAATTATGTATATAAGAATAATTTACTATAGAATATAAAATATAAACACACCAGCAAATTTGTTGGGTTTGCTATTGGCAGGTTTTAAAACAGCTGCAGCTTTGTGCTGTCCTGCTGGCGTTGGCACCGGTTTCGTGGGAGATCTCTTAACGACTGGTGCTACAGTAGCAGTGGCTTTTGGTTTAGCTGGTGGTTTTCTCTTCTGTGGCGATTTCGCTTTGCTAGGTGACTCTTCCGATTCAGAAGAGTACACAACTGGTCTGGTTTTCTGCGGCTGTCTATCTTTATTCTTATTATCCATAGGTGGCACAAATGAGAAAACCACTGCTTCTTTGGATTTGACATGACGAGTGGCTGCAAATGGCGCTTTCTTCTTAGCTCTCTCTGTGTCAGATGCTTTCTGACTATTGGCGGAGCTACTGGAATTTTCGGAATCCGACGAGCTAGATTCGCTGCCTGAACTCGATGAGCTACTCGAGGAAGAACCCGAGCTAGTCGTTGACGTAGATTCCGAACTGGTTGTCTGCGGTAACATTGTAAAATGATACTATAGAGTGATTGTATATAATTGTTTTTTAATATAAAAAGTAATTAAAAACAAATTAATTGAGTATTTAAGATCAATTATAAACAGTTATATTTTATATATTTTTTAATTAAAATAAAATAAATGTATTTTCCAATTTTAAAGGCAGAAGAAGAAAGTAGAAATATAATGTCAAAAGGACGATCGATTCGAACAAACGAGATATTAAATAATGATAATGCGAATAAAGATAAGATACAAAAGTTGTACGAAAGACTTGGACACTTCACGTCATAACCTTTGAATGAACCTACCTTTCGTTTAGGTGTCATTTTCGCGATGCTATCTTTTAGCGAGTGGATAAACGATGCCAAGTATCATCTCCGCCAAAATGTTCTTGATTCCTCTCGAATCTTTACTCACGAGAATCACTCATTTATGTCTTCGTTACATTACAAAAACACTATTTATCAAGCAACACATATCGTAAATATGACGTGATAAATATATGTGACGTGACGTATGACGCATGTGTTGGACGCGAGACGCTTTTTTCGCGCATGCGCATTGAACGTGAACTTTAAGTATCAACAGAGAGAAGACCGAGAGATGTCATGGCCTGCTTTTAGGTGATCTCTGAAAACGATACGCCCTCTATGAACACGGAAAACGTGGACATGAACTATAAAGCTAATGTCCATGAATGTTCTCAGAGGGTATAATGTGCACAATTTCTGGTTTTGTTCCGTGCTATGCACACGAAATGTCGGTACCCAAAGAACACATTGTAATCAAAATGGCATCATTTTGATGTCATAATTACATCAAAATAAAAGAAATCAAAATGACGATTTTTGGTTACAAAATTTGATGATTTGTTGACGATTATTAATATACGCAATAAATGGATTATTTCTCATTTATATTCGCTTAATTTCAAATAATCTGTTATTATTCTGAATTCCAACAAGGAATCCGGATTATTAAAAAAATTATTTTAAATTTAGTTTATTAAAAATTAAAGTGATCAATAGTGATGCCAGGAACAGGAAAAGGACATTACTCATACGCATATAAGCAGAGAGCTGTTATGTGGTTCTCTGATTGTGTGCATGTGACCACCTTTTTCTTATTTTCTTATTAATAATTAATACGTTTTGGTAATAATAATGTTAGATTTCTTAAAATTTGCTTTTATTTCTCCGCAGCAATAAATTCCAGAACTAATAACTCCATAATATCCCCCGATAATATCCCAGAATTACAAACATACATACAAGCAAGTACATCGCAAATTTATGAGAATGAAGCAACGAGTGGTAAGAAAAAATTTTATAAGCAAAAATAAAGATTACACTCGACAAAATTGAACTTTTTTTTGTACAAGGATAAAACCTATTATTTTTTTTAAATTTTTGTATGAGCTGAATTCAAGTCCGTTTGTAAAAATGCCTTATCACACTAGGATTTTGATAAAAACTAAGTTAAATATGGTATAATTTTAATTTTTTTTTATTTTTATGCAGTCGTAATTGAAAATTATAACTGATGAAAGTTATAATTTTCAATTACGATAAGTTTTATCCTTGTACAAAAATCTTGTATAGAATAACAATGTTATTTATTTAAAAAATCATTTTTTTGTAATTAATTACTGTTTTTTTGCGTTTCAGATTCTTCTTCATATAAATTATTTGAATTATAAAGATTTTTATAATTACACACGCACACACACATTTGTAATAATTATAAACATTTAATTAAATTTATTATATAGTTATACATAAATTACAAAAATATATACTATATATATATATATATATATATATATATATATACAGGATGAATCATAATGGTTGTAACAACCTTTTACCATTAGAGATCAATTACCGACTACAACTGTAATCAATTGAATGATTCATAGATGACAGCTGTTTGGATCGACCGTGTCTGCAGTAACGTACAAGCGAGTTAAATACTGTGAATCAAATAATATACATATTCTATGCATACTTTTCTAATATATTTAACTCTTTTATGTACATATTTTTCTTTCTACATGGTTTTTTCTAATAACGCGATTTCTTATTATTGTGAAACGTATCTGCCACATAAAAAGAGATATCTTTTGCATTCGTGTATTTTTTAATACGATTTTTTTTTAATAATGGCTTTTTAATACATAGAATTTGACGGCGATTTTTTTCATTCTTACACAAATCATTTTAACGCGTGAAAAGAGTTGGATTGGTAAAGATACAAAAGTATTCTTTTTTTTATAAAAAAATGCGTAATTCTGCTTTCTACAAGAATTATTCTGCTTATTATTAATTTTCTAAGTTATAACTTTTACATTCTTAATATCTACAGCAGAATATTTCTTGTAGAAAGTAGAATTACGCATTTTTTTTATAAAAAAAGAATACTTTTGTATCTTTACCAATCCAACTCTTTTTACGCGTTAAAATGATTTGTGTAAGAATGGAAAAAATCGCCGTCAAATTCTATGTATTAAAAAACCATTATTTAAAAAAAAATACACGAATGCAAAAGATATCTCTTTTTATGTGGCAGATATGTTTCACAATAATAAGAAATCGCGTTATTAGAAAAAAACCGTAGAAAGAAAAATATGTACATAAAAGAATTAAATATATTAAAAAAGTATGCATAGAATATGTATATTATTTGATTCACAATATTTAACTCGCTTGTACGTTACTGCAGACACGGTCGATCCAAGCAGCTGTCATCTATGAATCATTCAATTGATTACAGTTGTAGTCGGTAATTGATCTCTAATGGTAAAAGGTTGTTACAACCATTATGATTCACCCTGTATATATATATATATGTATATATATTGCGACGTTTATTCAATTCAATTCAAATAATTCGCGACACTCCTCGAGATGTTGGATGGGAGCGTGCGCGGGGGAGCAAAAACGCCGTCAAAAAAATAACGAAATTAATATACTCGCGTTCTGAAGAACAAGGATGAAGGAAGTTCTCGCGCGAGCCGCGGCGGAGCGGAGGCCGTTTCGATATCGCGATAAGTTGGGCGGTCTTTCAGGCATCAATTTTTCCACGAAACTCCAAAGAATGCGAAAAATAATAGCCTGCTTCGCCACGGGCCGACTAGCTCGCTTAACGGTAGAGGGGAGGGGTTTTGGGAGAAAGTCAATTGATTATGCGAGACTTCAATAATTAGAAATGCGACAGAATCAATGACAGAAATCGACAATCACGAGAGACTAACACTCAAATAAATTACGCGAATTTAACAAAGAAAGATAACAAGTTTATTACGAGAAAGATAAAATAACAATACGAGTGAATAATAATAAATCGATAGTAAAAAATGGATCGATATTAAACAATAAATCAGCAATCAATAAGAAGCGATAACTCAACTGAAATTAATAATTCCTCACAGAGACATTGATTCGCTATGATTTCCACTAAAAACGAGAACTAATCATACAAATAAAGTTGAAACGACGGTTCACAATAAATTCGAACGACATACGAAAGCGAAATATACCATACAATTAATCCTGGCACGAATAATGCGACGGTATTCTGAGCAAATATCTGCTCGAAATCGACAACTAATACGAGAGCGCTAAGACAATCCGGGTGTTTATCCAAGCCCGTTTTTATGGCCGGAGTTCGCAGGACTGAGCGAGACTTTACGGAATACAAGGGTTTTCGGCACGGAAATATTCGCGGATAATACTCAAACGATATCGGCAGTAATTTCGGCAGCCAGATTGACAACTTATCGCTACGGACTTTTCCTCGCAATTTCCTAGTTCGCAAAACAAAACGACAACTTAATAGCTCGACAGTCTAATGAACCAGAGATCGAAAATAATTAATACTTTTGCGAAGACAGATCTCGTATGCGACAGGCGAACGATATTTTCGATATTCGACGGCCGACGGCGGAGATTTTTCTCTGTCGATGTTTTGCCTCTTTCTTCCGCGCAAGCCGCTCAGATTTTACCCTCGCTCGTACTTTGGCGATTATTTCGCACCACGACAAATTCGACAGATACAAATTATCCTTTATTACGCTCTATCCGACGGCGTAATAAGCGCGACAAAGACGTAAATACTCTAATGCACGCAATACAATGAAATACCATAAACGCTCACGCGCACTCTTAACAATCGACGACGACATACACGAAATCCGACACACAACAATCGCCCTGAGACAATTTACGGGAATATTCCACGCGGCAACGATGGCGACCCGATAACACGGGCGGTGTACGCTTTTCGCGACCCTTCGCGCACGCGGTCGATATTCGGCGGTCAATAGCTACGCGTAATGAACACCCGAAACCCGGAGAGAGACGAACGTTACCTTATCAATTTAATGCCTACGACGCGAGTGTCCGCTTTTCCTCGGTCGCTTGCCTCCGATCGCCCGAAAATTCACAAAAAATATCGATGGCTCGGTACCGAGCCGGAATGATCGCGAAACACAAAAATGGCGACGGCGGCAGAACGGCCGACCAGTGGACTGAATCGCGTATGTGGCTCACAAATAAGAGATGGGCAATCTCACCGATACTTCTCCTCGCCCTGGGGATAGTCCTCGGCCTCGTCCTCTCGGGATGTCTCGAAATCAGCGACAACGACTTCACTTTACGATAACGAATAGACTAGAGCGACTAATTAGCTCGAGCTCCCGCACCAGAATGATCCTGGGATCTCGCGGCCCGGGATCGATAGCGGCGTCAATGACCGCTTAGTGGGGTGTGCAGCCCCGCGACCAATCAGGACACGGCACGCAAGAGGTCCTAGTGAGATCCTTGCGAGATCCGCGGCGCTTTAGCGCTTCGCGCGCAATTATGATTAATTTGAATTAGGTTATTGCGGGCCTAATAACGGGTCCGATGAAGATCTTGCTGTCGTCCTTCCCCGTAGGGATCAGGGGTGAGCAGACCCTCATCCTCTTGATCGTAGGAGGAGCGACATCCGGGGAAGCTACTTTCCGGGTCTCATTTATCGTCTTTCCGCTGTCGGCTATTGCCGGGTGCTTCGTTTCTGATTTTCCTTGGCTGGATCTTCCTCGATGTCTTTTCCTTGTCGAGTTTCCTCCGGTGGGTTGCCCGTTGTCGATACAATTGTCGTACAAAATAATAAAACATACTTAATTAGTAACAATACAAAATGACTAAATCGCTCGTCTCTCCGGGGAGCTCGATCATGCTCTCTCGCTGTGAATTCTGGCGCGGCCGCTCGGCCCGCGCCCCATTAAAATTATCGGGGCGGATGGACGCGCGACGGGACGGCAACGTCACAATATGCATCGTATATATTAAAATATGTATATGGTAAATATTTTATTAAAGTATTATTATGTGTGTCTAATAAATAAATATTATATTTAAATAAACACACAAAATTTATTATTATTATAATTAAAATGTAATAAAATAAGAGATAATAAGATAAAAAAATAATAATAATACTTGCGAGAAGACACGTTAAAAAACATATAATATATAACTTTATTTACTTAACACTACAAAATAATTGTAATTTTGTTTAACAATTGTAAAATAAGACATGAAGTGCAATTTATTACATTTTATATTTTGTCTTATTTTACAATCTTGTTAAATTAAATTACAATTATTTTACAGTGTTAGCTAAATAAGTAAAATTATATTTTAACGTGTCTTTTTTGCTTATTATTATTATTTTTATAAACATATGTAATTTTAAGAATAAAAGATATACATGTAGGACATGAAACTTCAATAGAGGTTTTATTTGAACCTATCGTGCTACTTTAGCTCCTACTGAAAGAGGACCTACTAATTTTGACTCGGGATCCTATAATGTCCCCACGGCAGCGTATCGGTGGGTACGATATATCGCTTGTCGTCGTACGGACTCAGAGCAATTTTCGTCTCGCGGGTCATGCATACTTGTTTAGATCGTATACACGACTGCTGACGCGTCATTTCAATCTCTTCGTTCAAGCACCGCATGTAATCGTCAAACGTTATCGGTCTCGCGACAACGTTGCTCTTGACGTCTTTAACTTTCTTCGTATCCTTTTTCCCATTCACTCGTAATGCGTACATCTTTGCTCTGAGTCCGACAAATTCGGTCATTATGGCACCGTTGTTTTTATCCTTCATCAGACCCGGTTTCTCTTTATTTTCAAGCGGTATACCGTACACATTATCCACTGCATAATCGCTCGTGTCGAATCTAACGATATCACACTTCATATTCTTATACACATCCTCACACTCAATGTGATATATGAGACTGTCCGTATCGGTGTACATTACCCGGCATTTGTCGCCATACATTGGCCTCATATACTCGTGATGAAATTCGTACAAACATGTCTTGGATATGTCGAGTATACACATACCCACGTAAATCGGTTTATCGAATTTCACCTCGAGTTTACGCAATTCCACAGCGATTAAGTTTTCCGAAAAAACGCTTCTGCTGTGGAAATTTGGTTTCGTGATCATCGCCTCTGTGCCGTATCGTCCGTCCCATTTTCTTAATAATTTTACATCGACATGATTCCGCACATTTTCCATCGTTTTGTCAAACACCGCATTATTCATTAATTTATATAAATTTTTTTCGAAATCATTTTTAGCCGATGTTCTAAAATGTGTATTTAATTTTATGTATTTTCGAAGCCAGGGAGATTGAGAAAACTGTAAAATTCGATGTATTTTTGTTACACGAAGGCCGTGCCGCGTACACTGCTGCAGGTTGCGGTAGTGTATCACGTAACGCTTCTTATCATATAACGTTGCAAGTAGCTTGAATTCCCGCTTGCCAGGTGGTTCGTCGCGTGTCGGGCAAAACGGTAGGTCAGTGTGCGCATCGTGAAGATGTTGCGGGTACTCGAGGTCCACTTCGAGGATATAGCCAGTAGGCGAATCTAGCGCGATGGATGATATGTCAAAATTGGACACGTCGTCGACCCATCGAAAATCGGCATAGGGTAATGGTTGACACATTGCCCATCCGTACAAATTATTTACATCAAAGTACATCAAGTACGATGACGGTTTCGATGGATCATACGACTCCATGTACTTGTTATTAGCGCGAGCGTATCTACCCGAACATTGACTCAGACCGCCGCGTATACCACGTTCGATGAACATAACCATGTCGATGTCTGTAAGCAGCTCGAATGTGATCTTTGTATGCTTCAACATGGCGTCCCACGTGTATCCGGGGAGAGTAGAGTAATACGCGGGGTCGAGTCCGTAACTTTCGATACATTTATCTCGAAAGTTTTCAAAAATGTCGGCTAATAACAAGACATCGATTTTGAGGTACAAGTCGCTATATTCGCCTAGCGTCCGAAGGGAAAATCGCGTCCAGACATTCTCGGCGTGCGCGTAATCGCTCTCGGATACAGTTTCACCGATCAAGGAACTGTAAAACGATTCGCGCGGTGGTAAACATGTATCTTGCAACCTGTCAACGGAATCGATGTATGGAAATACACCTTTTCGTGTTAACAAATTGAACTGTTCTGTAGATAAATTTTGAAATTCCGATTTAAAAATTTTGAGTTTATCTTTGTCTAAAGATGATGCCAATTTATCGAGACTCGATGCCAGAAAATTGAATGAATCGATAAAACGTAATTTTACATGATTTTTACGTAATTTTACATGATTTTTTGATTTTTCTTTAAAAACAACCTTTTTGGTAAACGAAATATATTTCTCTTTCGTTATCGGTAATAACTCGATTTTCCCTTCGTACGCTCTGTCTATTTCCTCGATAATAAAGTGTGAGTCATAACCGGATAAATTATGAAAAACTATCGGAATCAAAAAAGATTCTTTATAATGTAAATTACAATTTGAATGCGCGGGACCTCTGTACTGCCCGGTCAGATGGCAATGATCGCGATTGCGTTTATCGTCTTGCGCGAACGGTTTTTCGCATATATGACATTGAGTGGCGTTACGGAATTTCTCCGACTCATCGGATGTTAAATTTATGGGAACATTTGTTTTTAAAATATTGTTAACGCGAATTGCTAAATTTTTGAGGTCTGCTGCGAACAATGCTATACAATTGACGCTACGATGTGAATAATACGCTGATAATGATTCGTCGAACGAACAATGTACATAATAAGCTATACTAAATACTTGATGATGTTGGTACAATTGTTCTTCTTCCGTCTTGGCCAGAACGCATTTCAAGTCGGCGTACACGATGAATGGAAGCCGCTTCTTCCAATTAAAGTTGTTGAACGATAGCCACTTGTCCTTATGGCTCGGCAATCGGACAGTGCAGTCGTTCATCTTTCCGCAGTTGACCGTATGCGACTGCAACTTGGCGTCTGAATAAAAATAATGTAGACATCTGTAAAAGAAAAAAATTTTAATTAAGATTTATGTAACAAAGTGTATAACTTATAATTATTCAAATAATATAAAATAAACTTACCGGTCGCAGATATATATTTGACCATTGTGTTTGCTCAATTGCGAGCTCAGGAGCCGGGATAAATTCTTGATCCAAGCGAAGTGTCCTACGCTGTTGTTGTCTTCAATGTACAGTAGATTCACATGCTTGTCCCGCTTCTGCTGTGAAGGTTGTAGCGGGACAATAATGTTCTTGTCTTCGATGCTGTACACATTTATAGAAATGTCATTTGCATGTTCAAATTTCTTAATCTGATTCAGAGTCACTGGAAACTCAATGTCCTGGAGATTCAGCACTGTCTCGTAATTCGGGTATGATGATTTCCGTTTCGCGTTCCTTTCGGCGGGATATAGTGCGGCGACCACTGCCCACGCGAAACACGCATTGTCTTCAGATTGTACGTTAATCACCGCTCTTTTCATCATAATCTCCCGCGGCAATTCAATGTGACATCCCACGCGCAAAGGATTGTACTTGTTAATATTTACGGTCAAGTTCAGTATTCGCGACAAAGCCCACCCGCTATCGCGTTCCTGAAACTCTTCCAGAGACGCTAGAGTGGTCTCGATGACGCGCCGTTCGTACCACTCGCGTAAATCGGATGTGCGAAAGAGTTCATAGTTTCTCGTATCCACACTTTCATTGGCGCGTTTATCTCCAGTCACAAATTCACCGTTAAATATAGTGTTCACTTTCACATTATAATGTTTCTTCATAACGTCCTGCACATGTTCTATTACAATGTCTTTGGCGTCATCGAGAAATTGGCGCGGTTCAATGTGATTATAGTTTATCACCGCACCAGTCGATACGCGACTCTCGAACGCCGTATCAATTTCGCGCCATACAAGTCCATTTTGACGCGCGCTACATCCGGCACCCGCGAAACGTCTACGTACCGAATTTTTCAACTCTTTGAGGCACGCGATCCGAGCACTCAGTGAGTGTCGATTTCCAATCGATAATTGCGGTCGTTTGATTAGCTCTTCCAGCAACTCGATGTACTTGTCGCATAGTTGCTTCCACTCAATGTAGTCTTTTGAATCAAGCAAAGCGGATTGCTCTCGCAAAATTTGCTCCTCCATATTGCTAACACACACTTGCAAAATTTCCAATGACTGTTCTGATGCACTTTAGCTACTGGTGCGGTGCGTCTCTTTATCGCGATTTATATATCGTCTCATGCATTCATCGAACATTCTAGAATGATTTCATCGAATGGGAAGAAGAATAGAAGTTAAAGGCGTCAAGAGCGAGACACCTCCGATTAGACACAGTACGATTGGACACAACTGGCTTTGATTGGCTAATCTTGCTTGATCGTGCTGGTTACCCTAAGCATCGGTCGATATAATTGGCTGCGTCTAATCGTACTGTGTCTAATCGGGCAATCCCCATCAAGAGGGGTTTCTCGGCCATCTTGCAACGTTGTCGCGAGACGACGATAACGTTTGACGATTACACTCGCTGCCAAAGCTGTCAGATCTCCGCCGCAAGCAACATGCAACACCTCATGGAGGGGACAACGGGGATGCGAGCTTAACGTACGTGTGAGCTCGGCGCTTCTCCGAGACTGAGCATAGAGGACATCATAAGCGAAATCTCTACGGATCGAGAGACGATGAATCCTACGATCGTCGGCGCTACTCCGACGACCACGGCAACGACGACGACGACGACGACGGCTGCGAGAATAGCTACGACGCCGCTCGCTCCTGATACCGCGGATCTATGCGCCTTGAAGCGCATAGACGGAGCGTTAATCATGAATCGTCGCTTGTACGTCGCGCATAAATGCAACGTGTGGCCTATCGATATGAGGGAGAGACGCTACGGAGCGCCCTTCTCGTTCACCGACTACTTCAAGTTCCTCCCCCGCAATCTCACTCGCATATCGGCCATGTATCAGAGACCCTTGGGTGATATCGCGATATTCGCCGGCGACTACGTCTACCTCGCCGATTCGAATTTTCATCTTAAAGCGGGATGGCCGAGATCCGTCGAATATGTCGGATTTCCCTGTGACTCTAGGATAAACGCCGCGATAAACACGCACGCCGGACGCAGCTACGTTATATACAACGACGATAAAATAGCCGAGATAAACAACTGCGCGATGACTGCTACGAGGCACGGCGCGGGATACGTTTTCCGGGATACCATCTGCGATAACGGCGGCCTTCCGTCACGCCGACGGTAATCTCTATTTCCTGAAGAAACGCGAGTATTACGCGTACAGCGAATTCACCGACGCCATAATCTCGACCGATTCCTTCAATTTTCGTACACTGGGAATAGAATGCCCTGCCGATTCTGCATCGATTGAGCGAACTCAGCGTCTCCAAGCTGTATCGTCTGGAATACGCATTCTTCGAAAGACCGCGCAACGACGGCGACGATGACGACGACAACTAAGATTGGGAAATCCTGAAACCTAACGTTAAGATTACATATATCGCACTATTCTAAACAGCTTCCGCTGCATTAATTAACGCGCATATGTCGAGAAAAAAGATATCGAAACGACGATCGAGATCGCGTCGTATATAAGACGCGTCTCGATCGCTGCGCGCAACATTTCCAGCGATATTCCGGATTAACGCGCGTCTGATTCTAAACGAGCGTCTCCGACGAATCTCTCTCTCCTTGCGATAACCGACGCTAACGACGTCGCTGCCACCGCCGCCGCCGCTGTGTTTTCCTGCGAACATCGAAACCTTGTTCGCGAGATCGATCATGTTCGCGGACTCGGACAGGAGTATCGCAGAGTGTTCGGGGAACCATCCGCGATGCCCGCGACTCTGTCGGCGCCGCCGACGACGGGCCCCTTCGCCCCGCCGCTCCCGCCTAACCGTCGAGATGACTATGCGGCTTCCGCCAAGGACGAGGATACCTCCCGTTCCGACACCCCGCCCGTGATCAAGAAAGCTCGACTATACACCGAGGACGAATGAGTATGCGCGAATTACCCTACCCGCTTTCGATTTCCGTCGCGATCGATTATTTCGTATAATAGCGTCGCCTTTTTCTCCGATCTCGACAGGTGGAATAAAAATTGGCTGTTCAAACGCGAAATCAATTTTGCGAAACATCCGATTCGCATATTGGGAAGACGATATCCGCTGACCAAGACGGCGTACAAGTACGTCGACATCGCCGTAGTCGTGAAGCGCGAATCTCAAGTCGATATCGTCCTAGGAGACTGCCATGGAAAGGAGATATCTCTAACACCCGACATGTGGAAAGATCTGCTCACTCTGCGCAACGACATACTGTCATATTTCGAGAACGATTTGGACGAGGCTGTAGCGTGCCCTCCGGCGTCCATAATCGTCGGAACCGTGACGCTTCGATTCGGCAAGATAAACAATCTAAAGACGTTGCGATTCGAGATGCAGAAAAATCGCACAGTTATATCGCATCGTCGCGTCGTTGACCGGCATATTCGAGATCGGCAAGTTATCGCGTTTCTTACACTGAAAAAAGGATTTAGTAATAAACACTAGAATTTAATAACAATTATTAAATGATTTGGGCAAATAGTTCTAATTAAATGTGTGGTAACAATTACAAAAAAAATTAATTGAGTAAATAAAATATTCAGTTTAGACTACTTAAATTTAATTCATTCAATTATAAATTTGATTCGTTTAACAAAACTTTAATAACTGGAATCAAATTTTGATAGCAGAAAATAATATATTTAATAAGTATTATCAGATATTTGGTAATTTTAACTAAATCATGATAGCGAGAAATTAAAAAATTAAAATTAAAATTAATTAAAATCAAATTTTTTTATTATTAATTTTTTATTTATAATTTATACTTTCATATTGCACTTTACATTTTAAATAGGTAATGAACGGATTATTTTTGTTTATTTGCCGGACATTTACTTATCCAACTTATAAAATCAATCTAATATCTGAAACTCTTGCATTGAGAAATCAGAAATTAAATTGAACAATATATTTTTAATCTTATTTGTTACTCTTTGCAAACTTTATATAATTCTCATAACTAAGCTTAAATGCGAGAAAGATAGCGCATTTCACGTCGCATAGCGATGAATGAACAAACATATCCTTGCGCGCTTGCGCGAAACTTTACACGACTATCTTACCAAAATTTGTTAACAATTACCAATTATTTTATCAAACATGTTGACCTAACTAAATCATTTAATAATAGTTATCAAATATCTAATAATCTTAAATTGAATGATTTAGTAATATTTATAACAATTTAATACACATTTAATAACAATCATCAAAGATTTTATGATAAGTATTAAATATTTAATAATTATTACTAAATTGTTTAATTGATTCAATTGCAAACAAAATTTGTTTGCAACCAGACCAATTGAAGATTTAGTAATTATTATCAAATATGGTAATATTTATCAAATATTCAATTAAAATTCACAACTAAATATATTTGATAATTATTACCAATCAGTTTTTTCAATGTAGATATCGCGACGGAGACCGACAATCCCGGCGATATTCTGGACGCGATTTGTCGACACGAGCACTTCAACGCAAACGATCGATTGGGAATTACACGCTCTACTATTCGGACTCTATCACAATTTGTAAAACTCTACGCGCGAATCCGTCGTCCGTGCGCGCGCACGATGAATAAATGTATCGATCTCGAACCTTATACTTATCCGTATAACGGCGTTCGAATGAAACGAATCGATCGCGAATACCGATATTATTCTCGACGTATGTATCTACGCATGTAACTTTATGATATAATAAAAAATTTTACGCGTAATTTATTCTCTCTCTCCTCGATTTACATCACCCTCGTCTCTCCTCGATACGCATCGGATTTCTCTCCTCGACTTACGGCGAATTCCTTCCTCCTCGAAATACATCTAATATATAAATCATATATATTATATAAATGATATATTATATTTCTTCTTCGACTTACGTCGAATATATCTACTTTTTTATTAACGTCGACTTTATCTCTATCTCTGTCTCGCGCATCGAAACGACGCGAGCGGGCGAAAGCGCCCGCGATCGCCTATCGCGCGCGTCCGACGGGACGATCGTCGCTTATCGCGCGCGTTTGGCGCGCCGCGTCTAGAGACGCTCCCGACGCGTCGTATCCAGGGACGCTTCCGACGCGCGCGTCATCGGACACGCGCGCTCTCTCGCTCTCTCTCTCGCTCTCGCTCTCGCTCTCTCTCTCTCTCTCTCTCTCTCTCTCTCTCTCTCGACGACCGCGACGACGGTTACGGACGATATTGCCCCGCCGATCTTCGTCGATCTGCAGGGCTTCGTCGTCAACGAGCGATTCGTGATAACGATACTCACGAACGGCAGAGATCTGACACATCACTTTTGCGCGCCGATATCGTGGAATCTGTTGATGAAGAGCGAGAAGTCGCAGGCCTGTTGGCTGATTCTGAATCATCACGAATTCCACTGGATCGACGGATACGTGGAGATGGCACGCGAACGAGATCATTCGCGACGCGATATATCGCGCGTCGAGGAATCTCGAGTCGAACGCCGCGGTGATGATCTACGTCAAGGGCCACGAGAAGAAGTGGCTGACCGACAGGGAGAGGTTACGGAGCAGCGCGACCTGACGATCGAGACCATCGACGCCGATTATGAAAATATTGGACCCCTACGAACGTTAGCTTCGACTTGCGTCTATCGCTGCGCCTACCACGCGAAGAATTGCGCCTTGGAAAACGTGTGTAAACTACACAACTGGTGATTGGAGAGACGCGATCAATTGCGCGATATGTGAACAGAGACGCATCGCGCGTGTATACGCGCGATGATTCGCGCGCCTCATACATTTCCCGCATTGTAGTTAGTTTTACGCATACTCTTATCGACTTATTAGCAGGTAATTTATCACACCTCATGCGTTTCCCGCATCGTAGATTAGTTTTATGCATACTCTTGTCGACATATTAACGACTAACTTTTTTATCGCGCGCGCGTCGATTTATCGTCTACCTAGAAAAGTATTATTAATATTTAGAAAAAATAATATTAATATACTTAGAAAAATAATATTAATACTGAGAAAAATATCATCAGACGCGCGTGCTTTCTCGCTCTCTCTCTCTCGCTCTCGTTCTCTCCCTCTCTCTCGCTCTCTCGCTCTCGCGCTCTAGCTTTCTCCCTCTCTCTCGCTCTCGCTCTCTTCCTCTCTCTCGCGCTCTCTCCCTCTCCCTCTCTCTCGCTCTTGCTCTTGCGCCAACCCTCCCTCCCGCTCGCTCCCTCGTTCTTCCCTCGCTCCCTTGCCCTTTCTCGCCGCGTAACGTCACGACACTCCATTTACCCACCTGACGGCGAGCGGCTCCCCTCGCCCTACCCACTCCCCCTACTCATCCGCGCCGCCGTCACTCTGCCCCTCAGATATCTTTCTATCTCTCTCCCTCTTAAGGCGCTCTCTCTCGCACCAATGGGAAAATCGAGGTAGAAACGGCCTCTCCTCCCTACTCACAAACGTTATTACATTTATTTAATTTTGAAAATTGTATCGATCATATGCATAATTGGTTATGCGAGAATACGTATCTCGTGAATGAAAAATTTAAACAATTTGAAACTGTATTACAACGTAGTAATATTACTACTGTATGCGATGCTGCAAAAACGAGACACGAGAGTGATGTTTTTAACAACGAATCATTAATCGATTGTGAATTATTAACATATGCTGTAAATGATATTCTTTACGATGCGTGCAATAAATAATTATTTTTATTCCATTTATGATTTTATTTCTTTCCTTCCATACTTATAAGAATAGTTGACAATGAAGAGGAGTCTACGACATTAGAATATTATTTCTTTCGTTTTTCTTTGCGTTTCGTTAATCTTGTGTGTTACATTAGAGCAATGGCTGAAGACGACGTTATTATCATCGATGATAAAGACGAAGATGTTATCGTCGACGAGGATATTGAAGAAATTATTATCATTGATAATGATGATGATAACCAAATGGATATTGATAATCTAGATGAATCAGACGAGGATGGGTCTGATATAGAAATAGAACCCTTGGAGGACAGTGAATACGATAGTGACAATAGTGACGATAGTGATGAACTATTACAAAAGAAACAGCGAAATTTAAGCTTACCTGAGATAATAACATTAGACGAAGCAACAAAGATATGTTGCATTTCCTATTATTATATGGAAAATGGATCGAAATATTGCATTGAATGTTTTTTTAGACTATCGTATCTGTTTCTAGAAGCTAGATCTGTTCGGGAACATAGAACCGCAGTTTATTCCAATATAGATAATCCAATATGTCATGCAAAGAGTGCAAAAAATGTTTGCATCAAATATTGCCCTGCAACATGTGTCCTATTTGCACACATTAAAATAGATGAGCCATGGATAACATTGTAAGTAGCTTTCAATTTGTAATATGTCAAAAAATATCCTAAAATAAATTATTAAAAACGAATGAAATGTGTGCCTTTTCTATTCCAGGAGCGGCCCCCTCAGCCCGACACATCACCCCTTTAGACTTCCAGGAGCGGTCTCCCCCTGGCCCGGCGCACCCCACCCCCGCCCCCAATATTATTAAATTTTATTATATTTTTAAAATTTTATATTTTATTATTATTTTATATTTTTTCATTATTATTAATTTTAAGTACACACACACAGACACACACACACAACACAACAAATGTATTAACACACATTTAATAAATGTTTATTTTATATTTGTAAAAAAAATCTAATTATTTACGCGCCTCTCCTTGCGCTCCCATCCCTTGTGCTATCTCTCTTGCGCTAGTTGTAAGTCTCTCTCACACGCGTTGTTATTCTCGATATTATCATTCTCTTTTGCATCGTTTTCGCGCTATCGTTCTCTCTTTCACGCGCTAATTGTAAGTCTCGCGATATTATCGTTCTCTCTCGCACGCGTTGTTCTTGCGCTATTGTTCTCCGTCGTACACGTTATCTTCGCGCTATCGTTCTCTCTCGCACGCGTTGTTCACAATATTATCGTTCTCTCTCTCATATACTTGTTGCTCACTTTACGTTGTCTTTCTCACGTCCGTCTACTTTGCATCGTCCTTGTCCCATGATGACGTCCTTGTCACACGTTAATGACATCCTTGTCGCACTCGTGGCACTATCCTTTTCCCACACGTAGCGCTATACTTCTCCCACCACCGTCTTCTTTTCGCGGATCCCCCTTCACTGCGCGGACCCCTCATCCATCGGTCGTGTCGCGGATCCCCCTTGCCCGCGCGGATCCTCTCGTCAATCGGTCGCGCCGCGGATCCTCCTTGCCCGCGCGGACCCCCTCGTACATCGGTCGCGTCACGGATTTCTCTTCCCCGCTCATGACGTCTCCCGCCGCGCACCGCAATTCCTCCTTCCCCGTGCCTGATGTCACTCACGCGCATCACGGTTCCCCTCGCGCCTCACCCCCTCTGAGAGAACCTGAGTTAGAACCCGCCTAGTCTTACTACTTACATGAATTCATATATTTCCTTTATAAATAAATAGCGTAATTGTTACATTGATTATGTGTGTAATTTTACATACTTTTTTTTACAGTGTACCTTGAATTTTAGATTCTGTTTTTGTAGATCATCCGAGTTTCGGATTTGCTTTTTTAAAGCTATTTAAATTTTCGACGATATAAAATATAAGGCAACGTTAATAATGTCATAAATGCATCGTCAAATCTGCTCTCGGGCGATATTCTCTTGTTCGTCAAGCCATCAAACATGATTTTATTTTTGGTAATTTTTTCGGAAAATGAATCTACAGAATCTAATGAATCTAATGAAGATACAGTACATTCAGTGCTATTTCCTAGTATTTTCTGCCCACCGGCCAGACGATACAACGATTGAATGATCTCTCGTGGCAGACTTGTTGGCCGAATACATAGGTCATCACAATGATGCGGATACAACAATAGTATATTCTTTCTGCACGCTTGTATTATTTTACACGCGGGAATGTAATCAAGCAACTTAGAGAACAGCATGTTTTCGAAGCGAGCTATTACCTCGGCGTGTCGCACCAATCGTTCGAGACCCGCGCGTCTACGTAACTCCTGGATATCGGACACAGCCAGACCAACCATTAGATTCATTAGTATCACTGTCACCAGAATAACGAAGCAAAAAAGTATAAAATACGCCGTGCCAGGATACTTAAGATCTTTATCGAAGAAAGCGTCTTCGAATTCCAGCTCACCGGACATCATAATTATTATCTTAAGCATACTGAGCAGCGGATCAGCGAAGGATTTGTAATTGCCGTGAAGCACACAAAAGCTAAGAGAGAAGCCGATTATAAGACAAAAGTAAGCTGCGAGAAATTTGAAGAAATTGATGGACACTCGCGTAAACATTTGTATATAGAGGCCAAACATGGGAAAATAACCGAGCACAATCATCAGCTCGATCCAGGCCAGCAGAATACCTAGGGCAGCAACGTGATGTTGCCATTGACGCTCTGGAGGAATCAAGATGATGATGGATGCCATGATCACGCTGCACTGTAACCAGTTTTCCCAGCGTTTAGCATAATAGCAAATACCATAGGTAATTTGGATGATCTCTTTACTCGCAAATAAGCAGGTAATAGTTAATACTGGCCAGAAGAAGACTTTGCTCAGTTGTTCATCGTGCCACAAATATGTCGCGCAGACGAAACCGGTAAAGAAAGCGACAAAGATTAAATGGAACAGAAGACTGAGCAGGAAAAACTTGCGAATACGCTTCCACTTGAAATGGAGAAAACTCTCGCATAATGGATGCTTCAATATATGACCTTGACCGACTTGTACTAGGCAGAGCACCAGGTCCGTTTCGTTGCGACTGCCCAATGGAACCAATGGTCGAAAATTCACTCGCAGTTCACGGTCCATATCGCCAAGCTCGTGAGCGTGTAATGAAACTGCTTGATCGAGACGCGTCTCAAATCGCGATAACACCTCCGGAGTATGGCGTACGATGAAGCTAAGAGCGGTGACGCCGTCTTTAGTACGCGCCATTACGTTGCCACCATTTGACAACAACATTTCCACTATATACGAGCTCTCGTTCAAAGCAGCGATGTGCAGCGGCGTGTAACCGAATTTGTTCGCCTCGTTAACTGATGCGCCTGCCTTTTTAACAAAAAAATAATTTTATTAATTCTATCGTTAGAATAAAAATCATTATTTAAATTTTTTTATTACATAAATTGAATTACTTAATGTAATTTATTAAAAAATCTGTTTAAAATGTCAAGTTAATTTTTTTATTATTTTAATTAAGAAAAGATATTCTATTTGTGAGTTAAGGAAATTTTCATTTACATACTTTTATTAAAGTCTTGATCAGTTCGCTGCTTTTCCGGGCACTTGCAACCGCAGCATGTAGAGGAGTGCATTCTTCATTGTCCCTTGCATTCACCCTTGCACCAGCGCTAATCAACACGTCTATCGTCTCTGAAGATTGGGCAAGCGTTGCCAAGTGCATTGCCGTTTGACCACTCGAGTTTCTTATCTCAGTTTTTGCGCCGGCATTCAACAGTAATTTGCTGCAGTAGACATAGCCCAAACTAGCCGCCACATGCAAAGGCATCTTTGTATAATCCTATCAACGAATCGTAATTAATTCATTGAAGATATCTTGAAGAATCCCGAAGAGATACGTTACTTTGGTGAGAAAGCAATTGTTTTTGCATAATTCGTTGTATCAGATAATTAGTAGCTTGCCATTTTAATTTTAAACTAGCAGCAATTTTTATTTTAAAATATTACATTCTCACTAAATTTATGTTTAAATTGTGATTGTGATAAAAAAGTACCTGTGGATTATTAGGACAAGCACCTGCTTGCAGTAGAGTTTCGACACAATCCACAGCATTGTTCAGTATGGCGTAACAAAGTGGACTTCTTCTGGCATTCACATCTGCGCCTGACTTGATCAAGCATGTAACAGTAGCATCGCAACCAGCTGCAGCAGCGCAATGCAACGGGGTGCATTTTTTTTCGAAATCCCACTTACATGGATCAGCACCATGTTTCAATAGCTCCTCCACTATCTTCGTGGACTTGGCGCATGCTGCCAGATGTAGCGGTGTCCTCGAGATAGTGGAAATGTGTAATTTTTATCAATAATTTATTATAATTACAGGCTTAATTGACTAATTAATCAAGGTGTCTGATAAACTACTGCTAGCTAGTATAAAATATCATAATAGATAAATTATGGTTTTCAAAAGTTCAACTTCAATTTTTTATGACAAATTTTTAGACGTCTATACAGGATGGCCCCGAACATTCCAGCCAGATTTTGAGATCTTACAGGAAATTTAATTCTGGACAACAAATTTCGTATAAACATGGGTCGAAAAATGCTTCCTTAAGAAATTATCGCTAAAAAACCTCTGATGAAGGAAAAGCAAAAGATGAAAAGAAAATGAAATAAAAAGAAAATGAGTTTCTTGAAAAAAAAACGATAAAAATAAAAAATAAAAATCTTTTTCTTTTATGAAAATAAAATAATTTTTTTTTTAACTAACTTTTATTTTATTTTCATAAAAGAAAAAGGTTTTTATTTTTTATTTTTATCATTTTTTTCAAGAAATTTATTTAGTTTCATTTTCTTTTTATTTTATTTTCTTTTCACCTTTTGCTCTTCCTTCATCAGAGCTTTTTGAGCGATAACTTCTTAAGGAAGCATTTTTCGACCCATGTTTATAGGAAATTTTTTGTTCAGAATTAAATTTCCTATAAGATGTCAAAGTCTGGCTGGAATGTTCGGGGCCACCCTGTATATTATAAGTGCTATAAACCTTCCATTACTGTCCCTCGTTGAAACTGGCACGCCTTTTTCTAACAAAGCCTTAACTATTTCTGCATGACCTAGCCAGCTAGAAATCAGTAGACACGTATCCGGCCATTCTGGAAGTAGTTGTCCCGGAATCGGAATAGTCGCTGCTCTATTTTCGTCCATCAATATAATCTTTTGCTTAATTCTGTATGTCAAGTTTTAAATTAATTATACTAGATAGTTAATTAGCATATAAAATTATGAAGTATTAAAATATTAAATTTTATAATTAAACATTTTATTATTTTACTTATATAAAGTATCTTTTTATATGTAAAATAGATTAAATAAAATCATCAATGTAGAAATAGAATGATTTTTAACAACAGAAACAATTTTTATCAACAGAAATATACAACATCAAATAGGAATATACACACAATAAATTATAAGAAGCATGACAAATTCTATTTAAAATTCTATTTTTTTATCTTTATTAATTTAATTATTTTTATTCATTTATTTTATCTTAATGCAACACGAATAAATTTGAGACGCTAAGATCGTTCCGTACTCATCTACGAACATGGGCGATATGCGAGCCTCATTTTTGTTGAGAGTCACACATCGAAATTCCTCCAGAATCTTTTGTAGAGCATCGCCATGAAAAGTAGGAATCAGAGATAAAGCTATGCCGCCTCCCGGAAGATTCGATAATGCTACTTCGATTTCCTCCTTGCTCCAAGGTTGTTTTTGTGTTGTCGACTCGTCTTGTGATGAGTGACATATGACAGATTCCAAGCTGCTCTCGGAACTGCTATATGTCTGCGGATATGATATCCGGCTCATCCAAATATTCTCATTTCTTTTCTAAATATAATCTACATCAAGACAAAAAAATCGAAAGACCATCGATTGGTTCTTTCTTCTGACCTTATTCATAATGTTGTATCTCTTGTTTTTGGCAGTCTGTATCCTCGACGTTGTTTCTCGTGTCAAATGACTGCCGAAGAATCCCTCGAAGTTCTTCTTACTCAGATTCGCCAAAGTAATGTATTTCTTTGATCTCGTATTCCTATAAAGATACCCGGATCAAATAAATTGACATACACACATTATAGTCACATTACAAATTGATATAGAAATTGATCTTTTGTAGTTGAGAAACAATTCAGGCTGTCACTCATCATTTGATTTGATATAGCAACTGGAATGGCGAATGATAGGCGATAATAACTATTTATGTTTTATTTGATGTTTTGTCCTCGTCGCCAATTCTGTTGAGTTCGTACGAAATTACAGACTCGCATTAATATTCGGATACTATGATGTGCGAGATATTATTGCTGTTATATTTGCTTACAATAATGTTAACGAAGTAATTGTGGTATCACGTATTAAAGTGAACGTAGTTGGAAAAACATAAATTTTATTTATTTAATATACATATGTTTGTAAATAACAAAGTATAAGTGAAATAATATACAAATTTCATGTCGCAAAAATATTCGGACACTAAAAAAAATTACATTAATTTCGTATAAAATTATTTAAAAAATATTAATAATAATAATAATAATAATATAGTGAGTATTAATACTTTGTTGGAAAATCATTTTATTTAATAACTTCGTGTAATCGTTTTGACATATTAGAAATAATTTTTTCTAAATATTCCTGCGTAATACAGTTCCACTCTTCTATTAAATATTATTCTAATTCTGGTACTGTTTTATGAGCATTTTTCGAATATTACGATCTAATTGATCCCATAAATTTTCAATGGGACTTAAACGATTGAGGTGGTGGGTGCAGCACTTTAAGACAATTATATATAGTAAATATTCTTGTACTATTTTTGATTTATGTTTCGGGTCATTGTCTTGATAATATTATATATAAAAACCATGGATACATCGACAGAGTAGCTCGAAAAAAACCATACATAAACGAGAAGAATAAAAAGAAGAAATTGACTTCCGTTAAAAATTATGTTTTGAAAGATCAAACGTGGTGGAATAATGTAATATTTGCTGATAAAAGCAAATTTAATCTTTTCGGTTCAGATTGGCGTAAACAAAATGAGGAATTCCAAATCAAAAATTTGAAAAAACCGACAGTGAAACATGGATGTGAAAGTTTAATGGTATAGGATTGTATTTCGATGGCAGACATAGGTGAATTAGTGTTCATCCATGGCATTCTAGATAAATGCAAATATCTAAATATTTTAAAACAGAATTTAATCAAAAGTCAATCGCCGAATTTAAATCCCATTGAAAATTTGGGATTAATTTAAATCGTATTATTTAAAAAATAGCTATAAGAATAGAAAACAACGTTTAATAGAAGAGTGGAACTGTATTACACAGGAATATTAAAAAAAATTATTTCTAATATGCCAAAGCGATCACACGAAGTTATTGAACAAAATGGTTTTTCAACAAAGTATTATTAATACTTACTATAATATTTTTTAAATAAGCATATTTCATACGAAATTAATGTAATTTGTTTAGTGTCCGAATGTTTTTGCGACATGAAATTTGTATATTATTTCACTTATACTTTGTTATTTACAAATATATGTATTAAATAAATAAAATTTATGTTTTTTCCAACTACGATGTTCACTTTAATAGATGATATTGTAAGCAAATATAACAGCAATAATATCTCGCACATCATAGTGTCCGAATATTAATACGAGTCACTATATATAAAGGTTCTTGCTTTCACACAATTTAATTCTAGACTCAGAAACGTACAGTGGCGATCCGTTCATCGCGAGGTTTAACGAGAGAGAGATTCCTTCACGCCAATATCGGCCGCATCCGATAATAGATTGGTATGACGCCGTGATAGATTGATATCGAAAATAAAGGCTCGCGAATCACGAATAATACGCGACCCTAACATATATAAGATAATCAAAAAGAAAAACTCCCATCCTCTCTAGGAAACAATTACTATTAATTTTCATTCGATTTTCCTCGAATAATGTAATATAAAAGTTCAAAGAACTTCAATCTAAGTACATTATTTTTTAGATTTTTATAAACAATGAAAAAGATTAATACCTGATTTAGCCACGATGATATATAATTCTATCTATGTAATTCTTGTACAGATTCTATCAGTTCATTTTGTTCGTGACAGCCGAGAGAGAGAAGAAATCGCTGAAAATTTTGGAAGAGGAGTTTATAAACAATGTGGCGAAACTATCCGAAGAACGGTATCGTGAACAGGATGCAGGCGTTTCACTAACTGCTTGCAAATCTGTCCCTGTAGACCGATATACAATTGCCTCGGTAGCAGCAATCAGTGATTATTACAACCAGTGTTGATGGGGTAAGAAAATTTGCAATATTAAGAGTGACCTCGAATCTCGAAAAAATATAGCGGAATGGATCATGTATTAAAACGTGAATCAAATCTCAATGAAAATTATGACAATATATTCCTCAAAATTTATCTTAGAATAGAAATTGTATTGAAATTTCTTTATAGAGATTTTATTATTATTATTGTAAGAATTCAATATTTTTAAATTTTCTGTTTAACATTGATATTTTCATTTTTAAAGGATGTGGCAACATACCAAAAATCCATTCTTCCGGTCAAAATGTAGGTTTCAGCGATTTTGATATTGCTGATACAAATCTTCGCTGAGGCTGTCATAAGTAGCAGTCATCTCAATATACATTGTTTGCCATACGAGTACGAGTCAACGTGATAATATATCAATGATGCTCATTATCGACGCGTTTTATCGTTTTTATCGATGTCTCGACTAATGCATAAAAAAATTATGATTTTATATTTCATAAGATAAAACTTTTATAAACAAAAATTTTTCATGCAACGCATAATTTAAAATTTATGTACACTAGAAGAAAAATTAATTTGATCCATGGTATTAATTTAATGTACGATTAATTTGTAAATATTAAGATACTTGTGTATGTAAATTGATAGTAAATAAATTATTCAATCGCGAAAGATACTGCAATATTCAAAGATGAAATAAAATATTTTTCTATATTCATTGTCATATTTATATTTTTTTATTTACAAAACACAAAATGCCTGCTGCGGGATAAAAACATTTTTAAACATATTTCTAAAAATCTTCAATCAGCATATCTTGATAAACTAATCTTTGTTATTTATTAATCATTTTTTTAAATTATTTAAATATTTAATTATTAATACATATGTAGAATTTGTCAAATTAATCACTGATTGCTCTGAAGTTTTTATAATTAAGACTCGAAAAATATAGATGTTGCAAAATATTTTAAGTCTCTTCCTTTATATAAAATAAATATAAAGAATTCATATTCCATTTTAATACTGCTAACATTATTTTTATGCGTCATTTTTATGTCATAATTACATCAAAATAAAAGAAATCAAAATGACGATTTTTGATTACAAAATTTGACGACTTGTTGACGATTATTAATATACACAATAAATGGATTATTTCTCATTTATATTCGCCTAATTTCAAATAATCTGTTATTATTCTGATTCCAACAAGGAATCCGGATTATTAAATAAATTATTTTAAATTTAGTTTATTAGAAATTAAAGTGATCAATAGTGATGCCAGGAACAGGAACAGGACATTACTCATATGCACACAAGCAGAGAGATGTTATGTGGTTCTCTGATTGTGTGTATGTGACCACCGTCCTTTTTCTGGCACTATTGTTCACAAAAAGAAAAAATATATACTACAGATCTTATCTAATATGTTTAGTAGTACTTTATATGTATATATCCTTTATATACATTCATAATGAAAAATTGAATACGAGTTTAGTTAAGTTTGATACGCTGCGTAGCAACAAATGTAGAAACTTACTGTATAAATGTGTATAAAAGTAAGATGATAATAGAAAGGCTATTAAATTATAAAAAATTATTAATATCTTAGCGCGACAAGTTAATATTATATAAAAATTTACAATTTGAAAGATACGACATATGTAGCAGATAACAAATCTTTACATTAAATATGTCATAATTAGAAAATAACTGGATCATAAAATGTCTTTTAAGTATTTTTAATTTTTACTATTTTTGTTTATACTACACAATGCAAGAACTAGTCTGACTTTTCTAAACATTTTGGCCATTATATTTATGCACTCTTCTGATTGACAATTCTATTATATGATCTTTTTTATGTATCTGACTTGTTGAAGATTTGGAAAGATTGAAGCGTTTACTATATACAGGGTGTCCCAGTTATCTTCCGTCATCTTTCAAAGACAGATTTCTAGGATTATCTGAAGACGATTTTTCCTCAACGAAATGTCGAGGCACTAATAATTTTCAAATTATAAGTGGAAATAAAGGGTTTTTCGTAAACTAAGCTTTGCAGAAATAAAATATTGACAAAACCACACATTCTTTGATTAATTTTAAATAGAGTTTACTTTAGTTGAGTTTTAATTTAAGACTTAATTGCAAAGATATACATATGATGACAAAAATCGGGAACATGCAAATAATTGCCTTCATTGACATTTTCGCTGAGGAAAAATCGTCTTTAAATGATCCCAGGAATCTGTCTTTGAAAGATGACGGAAGATAACTGGGACACCCTGTATATGTTTTGATATATATAATATTTAAAAGATTTTATGTTACAATTATTGTCCTATTTCTTATTAATCGATCCTCATTACTTTTCTGATTGTATTTTGTATTTAAAAACCATTTTTATCATCCTATTATTAATTTATAGCTCTTTTACATATTACAAGAAATTAAAAATTCTATCAAATTTAGGTATAATTTTTTAGTAGGTATGGGATGCATGTTTGGATGCTATGATAACGTTCAACGAGGATCACTTATCTGAGGAATTGGCATACATAGTTAAAAATGATCTGGTGTTGCACGCAGTCAACACGCAACTTTCTCAGGAAGAAAATGTGACTGTGATTTACGAACCTAAAATCAACTCTCCAAGACATCAACTGAATTTGCCTCTGTACAGTTGGAATCAGGAAAGCGGTACACAACTAGATTACTGGTAAATACAGAATAAAAAAATAACTCTACATTTTATATAATTTATGATAAATACACATATATAAATCATTTTGGAAATAACATGGTTCATTAAATCCACAATTGTTTTTGAATTGTCACGAATTAGAGCGTTAAAATTTACATCTGAAGACATTTATAATTATTTTCGATTGGCTAGTTCCTTGAGTATATCACATCTTTGCGTTCCTACACTGTAAAAAATTTTTGTGTAAATTTACAACTATTATATTGGGTAATATTGAGACCAACTATTAAAGATGTATATTTACATATATTAGTAAATTTACATTTCATAGATAAAATTATTATCTTAAATGGTAAGTAAGCATGTTGTACTAATAAATTTACAGGTTAAAAGTAGATTTCTAGAAATGTTTATGTAATAATACATTTTGTATATGTATTTAAACAATTTTACATATTAAATTTAATTTAAAATTACATACATAATTAGTGTAACAATTACGCTATTTATAACGAAAATATATAAATTCATGTACTTTTACAAAAATTAGATATTTTACTCTTTATTGTGTAAATATTTATTAAGTGTAATTTTTAAATTTTATATTAGTGTTACAAAAAATTGTACATTTACATAAAATCTAAAAATTACACTTTTAACCTTGTAATTTCTCAAATATAAACGAATATTTACATAATAAAGAGTAAAAAAACTAATTTTTGTAAAAGTACATGAATTTATATATTTCCTTCATAAATAAATCGCGTAATGGTTACACTGATTATGTGTGTAATTTTACATAATTTTTTTACAGTGTACCTTGAATTTTAGATTCTGTTTCTGTAGACCATCCGAGTTTCGGTTTCGCTTTTTTAAAGCTTTTTTAAAGTTTTCATATGGAATATAAAGAAACATTAATAATGTCATAAATGCATTGACAAATATGTTCTCGAACGGTATTATCTTGTTCATCAAGATAATAATCAAGATTTTTAAAGCTTTTTTAAAATTTTGATATAGAATATAAAGCAACATTAATAATATCATAAATGCATCGACAAATCTGCTCTCGAACGGTATTATCTTGTTCATCAAGATAAAAATCAAAATAGTAACCAAGTCGTCAAGTTTGACACAACGCATGAATTCATTTTTATGATGGATAATTTTTTTGAGTAAACATGATTTTGAATTTTCAGAATATTCAGAATATCTAAATATTATCTTGCTTGTTGGCGTTCCCACAAAAATATTATTGGCCTTACGATACAACGACTGAATGATCTCTTGTGGCAAACTCATCGGCCGAATACGTAGGCCATCACAATGATCCGAATTCAACAATAATATATTCTTTCTGCACGCTTGTATTATTTTACGCGCGGGAATGTAATCAAGCAACTTAGAGAACAGCATGTTTTCGAAGCGAGCTATTACCTCGGCGTGTCGCACCAATCGTTCGAGACCCGCGCGTCTACGTAACTCCTGGATATCGGACACAGCCAGACCAACCATTAGATTCATTAGTATCACTGTCACCAGAATAACGAAGCAAAAAAGTATAAAATACATCGTGCCAGGATACTTAAGATCTTTATCGAAGATAATGTCTTGGAATTCCAGCTCACCGGACATCATAATTATTATCTTAAGCATACTGAGCAGCGGATCAGCGAAGGACTTGTAATTGCCGTGCAGCACACAAAAGCTAAGAGAGAAGCCGATTATAAGACAAAAGTAGATTGCAAAATATTTGAAGAAATTGATGAACACTCGCGTAAATATTTGTACATAGAGGCCAAACATGGGTAAATAACCGAGCACAATCATCAGCTCGATCCAGGCCAGCAGAATACCTAGCGCAGCATGATGTTGCCGCTCTGGAGGAATCAAGATGATGATGGATGCTATGATCACGCTGCACCGTAACCAGTTTTCCCAGCGTTTAACATAATAGCAAATACCATAGGTAATTTGGATGATCTCTGTAATCGCAAATAACCAGGTAATAGTTAATACTGGCCAGAAGAGGACTCTGCTCAGTTGTTTATTGTGCCACAAATATGTCGCGCAGACGAAACCGGTAAAGAAAGCGACAAAGATTAAATGGAACAGAAGACTGAGCAGGAAAAACTTGCGAATACGCTTCCACTTGAAATGGAGAAAACTCTCGCATAATGGATGCTTCAATATATGACCTTGACCGACTTGTACTAGGCAGAGCACCAGGTCCGTTTCGTTGCGACTGCCCAATGGAACCAATGGTCGAAAATCTACTCGCAGTTTACGGTCCATATCGTCAAGCTCGTGAGCGTGTAATGAAACTGCTTCATCGAGACGCATCTCAAATTGCCATAACGCCTCCGGAGTATGGTGTACGATGAAGCTAAGAGCGGTGACGCCGTTTTTGGTACGCGCCATTAGGTCGCCACCATTTGATAACAACATTTTCACTATATATGAGCTCTCGTTCAAAGCAGCGATGTGCAGCGGCGTGTAACCGAATTTGTTCGCCTCGTTAACTGATGCGCCTGCCTTTTTAACAAAAAAATAATTTTATTAATTCTATCGTTAGAATAAAAATCATTATTTAATTTTTTTTATTACATAAATTGAATTACTTAACGTAATTTATTAAAAAAATCTGTTTAAAATGTCAAGTTAATTTTTGTATTATTTTAATTAAGAAAAGATATTCTATTCAGTAAGTTAAGGAATTTTTCATTTACATACTTCTATTAAAGTCTTGACCAATTTATTGTTTTTCCCGGCAACCGCAACATGTAGAGGGGTGCATTCTTCATTGTCCTTTGCATTCACCCTTGCACCAGCGCTAATCAACACGTCTATCGTCTCTGAAGATTGGGCGAGCGTTGCCAAGTGCATTGCCGTTTGATCACTCGAGTTTCTTGTCTCAGGTTTTGCGCCGGCATTCAACAATAATTTGCTGCAGTGGACATTGCCCAAACCAGCCGCCACATGCAAAGGTATCTTTGTATAATCCTATCAACGAATCGTAATTAATTCATTGAAGATATCTCAGAATCCCGAAGAGATACGTTACTCTGGTGAGCAACGTATGTTGTTTCTGCATAATTCGCTATATCAGATAATTAGTAGCTTGCCATTTTAATTTTAAACTAGCAGGGATTTTTATTTTAAAATATTACATCCCCACTAAATTTATGTTTAAATTGTGATTGTGATGAAAAAGTACCTGTAGATTATTAGGACAAGCACCTGCTTGTAGTAGAGTTTCGACGCAATCCACAGCATTGTTCAGTATGGCGTAACAAAGTGGACTTCTTCTAGCATTCACATCTGCGCCTGACTTGATCAGGCATGTAACAGTAACAACGCAACCAGCTGCGGCAGCGCAATGCAACGGGGTGCATTTTTTTTCGAAATCCCACTTACATGGATCTGCACCATGTTTCAATAGCTCCTCCACTATCTTCGTGGACGTGGCGCATGCTGCCAGATGTAGCGGTGTCCTCGAGATAGTGGAAATGTGTAATTTTTATCAATAATTTATTATAATTATAGGCTTAATTGACTAATTATCAAGGTGTCTGATAAACTACTGCTAGCTAGTGTAAATTACTCCTATCATAATAGATAAATTATTTTTTATGATAAATTTTTAGACGTCTATACAGGATGGCCTCGAACGTTCCAACCAGACTTTGAGATCTTACAGGAAATTTAATTCTGGATAAAAAATTTCCTAAAAACATAGGTCGAAAAATGCTTCCTTAAGAAGTTATCGCTCAAAAATCTCTGATGAAGGAAGAGGAAAAGGAGAAAAGAAAATGAAACTAAATAAATTTCTTGAAAAAAACGATAAAAAATTAAAATCTTTTTCTTTTATGAAAATAAAATATTTTTTTTTAACTAACTTTTATTTTATTTTCACAAAAGAAAAAATTTTTATTTTTTGTTTTTTCCGTTTTTTTCAAGAAATTTATTTAGTTTCATTTTCTTTTTTAATTTTATTTTTTTTTATTTTATTTTCTTTTCACTTTTTGCTCTTCCTTCATCAGAGCTTTTGGAGCGATAACTTCTTAAGGAAGCATTTTTCGACCCACGTTTATACGAAATTTTTTGTTCAGAATTAAATTTTCTATAAGATGTCAAAGTCTGGCTGGAACGTTCGGGGCCACTCTGTATATTATAAGTGATATAAACCTTCCATCACTGTCCCTCGTAGAAACTGGCACGCCTTTTTCTAACAAAGCCTTAACTATTTCTACATGACCTAGCCAGCTAGAAATCAGTAGACACGTATCCGGCCATTTTGGAAACCATTGAAATTTCTCCAGAACCTTTTGAGCATCGCTATGAAGAGTAGGAATCAGAGATAAAGCTATGCTGCCTCCCGGTAGAGTCGATAATGCTACTTCGATTTCCTTCTTGCTCCAAGGTTGTTTTTGTATTATCAGCTTGTCCTGCGGGTAATATATGATAGAGTCCAAGCTGCTCTCAGAACTGCTATATGTCTACAGATATGATATCCGGCTCATCCAAATATTCTCATTTCTTTTCTAAATATAATTTACATCAAGACAGAAAAATCGAAAGATTATCGATGATTGTTCACTGACCTTATTCATAATGTTGTATCTCTTGTTTTTTATAGTCAGTATCCTCGGCGTTGTTTCTCGTGTCAAATGACTGTCGAAGAATCCCTCGCAGTTCTTCTTACTTAGACTCGCGAAAGTAATATATTTCTTTGATCTCGTATTCCTATAAAGATACCCGGATTAAACTGATCGAATAAATTGATTGAATAAATTAATACACACATTATAGTCACATTGCAAATTAATATACAGGGTGTCCTCCAATATCCAGGGAGACCACTCGTACTCCCATTTTCTTTCAAAAACTAAATATTTTAGAGAAAAACGTTTTGGACAAAAATTGTATGGTTTTGAGGGGAACTATGGTTAAGATGGTGTCATTGGTTTAACCTTGGATGGCATCGTTAAAGTCAAAAACACCTTTAATTTCTTAAATGGAACCATCTATTTTTTATTGCATATTCTTATAGCTTATGTCGAGAGCTTTCCAAAACACTATAATAAAGTATTTTTTCATTGAGTACTTTTCGAGTTATGAGGCTTGAAATAATTTTTCAATTTTATATAAACCATAAAATATCTTGTAAAATATTCATTTTTTTATTATCTTATCTTAATACTTTTATGTACAAAATAATGAGAGGAATCGATTGGTGTAAAGAAAACACACAGTTGTTTTTAAGAAAAAATATGTAATTGTTAATTGCAAATTTACTTATTTTTTTCTTTGGAACAATTATGTGTTTTTTTTACACCAATTGTCACCAATTGACACCATTTTACAGTAATTCCTTTCATTATTTTGTACATAAAAGTATTAAGGTAATATAATCGAAAAATAAATATTTTACTACATATTTTATAGTTTGTAAAATGTGAAATTAAGATATTATTTTAAGTCTCATAAATCGAAAAGTACTCAATGAAAAAATCCTTTATTATAGTGTTTTGGAAAACTCTCGACATAAGCTATAAGAATATGCAATGAAAAATAGGTGGTTCCATTTAAGAAATTAAAGGAGATTTTGACCTGACCTTAACGATGCCATCCAAGATCCAAACCAATGACACCATCTTATGTTCCCCTCAAAACCATACAATTTTTGTCGAAAACGTTATTCTCTACAATGCTTTTTGAAAGAAAAGGGGTGCTTATACTACTGGGGTATTTATACTACTGAGAAGCAATTCAGGCTGTCACTCGTCATTTGATTTGATATAGCAACTAGAATGACGAATGATAGGCAACAATAATTATTTATGTTTTATTACACGAAGTTATTGAACAAAATAATTGGTTTTCGAACAAAGTATTAATATTTACTATAATATTTTTTAAATAAGCATATTTCATACGAAATTAATGTAATTTGTTTAGTGTCCGAATATTTTTGCGACATGAAATTTGTATATTATTTCTTACTTATACTTTGTTATTTACAAACATATGTATATTAAATAAATAAAATTTATGTTTTTTCCAACTACGATGTTCTCTTTAATAGATGATATTGTAAGCAAATATAACAGCAATAATATCTCGCACATCATAGTGTCCGAATATTAATACAAGTCACTGTATATAAAGGTTCTTGCTTTCACACACTTTAATTCTAGACTCAGAAACGTACAGAGACGATCCGTTTGGCGAGGTTTGACGAGAGAGAGATTCCTTCACGCCGATATCGGCTAGATCCGATAATAGCACCGTGATAGATTGATTTCGAAAATAAAGGCTCGTAAATCACGAATAATACGCGATCCTAACATATATAAGATAATCAAAAAGGAAAACTCCCGTCCTCTCTAGGAAACAACTAATATTAATTTTCATCCGATTTTCCTCGAATAATGTAATATAAAAGTTCAAAGAACTTCAATCTAAGTACATTATTTTTTAGATTTTTATAAACAATGAAAAAGATTAATACCTGATTTAGCCACATCTGGCCACGATGATATATAATTCTATCTATATAATTCTCGTACAGATTCTATCAGTTCATTTTGTTCGTGACAACCGAGAGAGAGAAGAAATCGCTGAAAATTTTGGAAGAGGAGTTTATAAACAATGTGGCGAAACTATCCGAAGAACGGTATCGTGAACAGGATGCAGGCGTTTCACTAACTGCTTGCAAATAGAGGCGTGCAAATCTGCTCTCAGTGAGATCCTCTCACTCCCGCTTGTTCCCGACAGCGAGCCTGGATTCTCGAGAGTGGGGATAGATTTCGACTCCCATTTCATCTAATAGAGCATTGGGACTCGGGACTCGCAAGAAATATTCTGTTGTAGATATTGAGAATGTAAAAGTTATAACTTAGAAAATTAATAATAAGCAGAATAATTCTTGTAGAAAGCAGAATTACGCATTTTTTTTTAATAAAAAAAAAATACTTTTGTATCTTTACCAATCCAATTCTTTTTACGCGTTAAAATGATACACGAAAAAATACACGAATGCAAAAGATATCTCTTTTTATGTGGCAGATACGTTTCACAATAATAAGAAATCACGTTATTAGAAAAAAACCGTGTAGAAAGAAAAATATGTACATAAAAGAGTTAAATATATTAGAAAAGTATGCATAGAATATATATATTATTTGATTCACAGTATTTAACTTGCTTGTACGTTACTGCAGACACGGTCGATCCAAGCAGCTGTCATCTATGAATCATTCAATTGATTACAATTGCAGACGGTAATTGATTTTTAATTGTAAAAGGTTGGTACAACCATTATGATTCACTCTGTAGAGTTTACAAACAGAAAATATAATACACATATAAAATATATATTATAATATACATTACAAATATATATATTATAAAATATATGACAAAATATAATACAAATTTAATATAAAATATAATTTGAAATTTAATTCAAAATAATTTATTACATGAAATAATTTATTACACGAAAATGTCCAAAATATACGTATAATATAAAATTTACTAAAAATTTTTACATAGTCCAGAGACGAGAGTAATCAGCAAAGATTAATTACGCGATATTTATTATTAATAATAGATATGCAATAATAGAATTTAATAAGTTTTATATAACGTAAATAATCGTGAGTCATTAATAAAATTATTGATCATTTCTTCGATTGTAAAAGAAAGTATTTGCTTTACTGGCGCATTTTATATAGATTATCGAAGGAAATATTCAAAAGGAAAAGATAGAATAAACTTTGACAATTAAATTATTAAACAAATCATGATTTAAAATTTGTGATAAAACGCGACGAATAAATAAATCGATAATATTCAAAATATTCAATTGCAGATACGCGAGTGACATACCGATAATTTCCGATAAAAAAAGGAGTAATCTTAAGAATGGAAAATGATTAACATCTTGTTTCTATATCCGATTTCGCAAGATCAATTTGCGAAGAAAAGTTAAGTGATCCATTGAACGTCGAAAACTTCACTGTAGCAGAGAACGAATCCCGGATCTTTCGGACTATTCTCAATAGCAATGATTTCAGTAATAAATCAACGACAATTATTCCTCGTCATTATCTTCAATTCACAAAATTGATATTCACGTCAAAACATGTTTCCACATTATTAAGAAATATATTTCTTTATAGAAAAATAAATAGATATAACGATTTTTTTATAGAAATGTGATTACGAACGATTATATTTATAAATAATAAAATACATGCATCATTGGAGTTTGTGTTAAATGTGAGAATACAATAATTTGGGGTACCGTTTGTGCGCGCGAGACGAATCGAACTCAATATCAGCAAAATTTAAAAAATTTCAATTCGAATAGTGTGCAAAATAAATTAAACGAAATAATTTTAAATAATTAATTCTAGATTAATTCTCTAAATTCTTATTCTTATAACGTTTAAACTGATAATTTTTTTTTCTTTTAATCAATATCTTACTGATACAGAGGTACCCGTTCGATTTGTCTCGAAATTTTCAAGTATTCGCACATTTTATGTAACATTCATATATATTTTTGTTATATATATATAATATATAACATTAATAAAAATTATAAAAATATTTTAGACACGTGAATTTGTGCATGTATTTTAATATACATATGTATAAAATCGTATATATCTAAAAACTAATATTTTAAAATGGCTATGGATGTTCAATACCTGCAAATAGTTTCTTAAAAGAAACTAAAAATTAATATTAATATCCCCAAAAATAATTTTTCAAAAGAGAGACAAATTATATTAATTAAAAATATATTCGTTCGTAATCATTTTTATCAAAAAATTAATAAAAATTAATCACAATATGAAATTATTTGAAAAATAAAAATTTATAAATAACGCTATATCCATATTTAATCTACTATTAAATCTTTCTGGCAATAGACAATAATAATACCAATCCTAATAATGATAAAACATTTTTAACGAAGAAAAGAAAAGATATATTTCTTTCATCTAAATATATATTATTTAAATTAATTCGACTTTCGAAAGAAGCGTATGGTGTTCGTCGTTGAATTACTATCAAAATCATTGCTTTCGGAAATTGTCAGGAAAACCTGAAATTAGTTCCTTCAATCTTACAATAAAAATTCCCAATTTTCAA